>NC_092784.1:38765390-39043156 GCF_047496795.1 Chiloscyllium punctatum
GTGTGTTTGGGGTGAGTGTGTGTTGGGGGTGAGTGTGTTTTGGGGTGAGTGTGTGTTGGGGGTGAGTGTGTGTTGGGGGTGTGTGTGTGTTGGGGGTGAGTGTGTGTTGGGGTGAGTGTGTGTTGGGGTGAGTGTGTGTTTGGGGTGAGTGTGTTTGGGGTGAGTGTGTTGGGGTGAGTGTGTTTTGGGGTGTGTGTGTTTGGGGGTGTGGTGGTTGTTGTGTGTGTGGGGGTGAGTGTGTGTTTGGGGGTGAGTGTGTGTTTGGGTGAGTGTGTGTGGGGGTGAGTGTGTGGTTTGGGGGTGAGTGTGTGTTTGGGGTGAGTGTGTGTTTTGGGGGTGAGTGTGTGTTGGGGTGAGTGTGTGTTGGGGTGAGTGTGTGGTTTGGGGGTGAGTGTGTTGGGGTGAGTGTGTGTTTGGGGTGAGTGTGTGTTGGGGGTGAGTGTGTGTTGGGTGTGTTGGGGTGAGTGTGTGTTGGGGGTGTGTGTGTGTGTTGGTGGTGAGTGTGTGTTTGGGGTGAGTGTGTGTTGGGGGTGAGTGTGTGTTTTGTGGGTGAGTGTGTTTTGGGGGTGTGTGTGTGTTTGGGGGTGTGTGTGGGGGGTGGTTTGGGGGTGAGTGTGTTTGGGGGTGGTGTGTGTTGGGGTGAGTGGTGTTTGGGGGTGAGTGTGTGTTGGGGGTGAGTGTGTGTTGGGTGAGTGTGTTTGGGGTGAGTGTGTGTTGGGGTGAGTGTGTGTTTGGGGGTGAGTGTGTTGGGGGTGAGTGTGTGTTTTGGGGGTGAGTGTGTGTTTGGGGTGAGTGTGTGTTGGGGGTGAGTGTGTGTTTTGGGGGTGAGTGTGTGTTGGGGTGAGTGTGTTTTGGTGGTGAGTGTGTGTTTGGGGTGAGTGTGTGTTGGGGGTGAGTGTGTGTTTGTGGGTGAGTGTGTTTTGGTGGTGAGTGTGTGTTGGGGTGAGTGTGTGTTGGGGGTGAGTGTGTGTTTTGGGGGTGAGTGTGTTTTGGGGTGAGTGTGTGTTTGGGGTGGTGTGTGTTTTGGGTGGTGTGTGTTTGGGGGTGAGTGTGTGTTGGGTGAGTGTGTTTTGGGGGTGAGTGTGTGTTGGGGTGAGTGTGTTTGGGTGAGTGTGTGTTTGGGGGTGAGTGTGTGTTTGGGGTGAGCATGTGTTGGAGTGATTGGGTGTTGGTGTGAGTGTGTGTTGGGGGTGAGCGTGTGTTGGTGCGAGTGTGTTCTAGGGGTGTGTGTGTGTTGGGGTCAGTATGTGTTGGCATGAGTGTGTGTTTGGGTGAGTGTGTGTTGGGGTGAATGTGTGTTGGAGAAGAGTGTGTGTTTGGAGCGAGTGTGTGTTGGGGGTGAGTGGGTGTTGGGGTGAGTGTGTTTGAGTGAAGTGTGTGTTGGGGTGAGTGGGTGTTGGGGGCGAGTGTGTGTTGAGGTTAGTGTCTGAGGTGAGTGTGTGTTGGGGATGAGTGTGTGTTGGGGTGAGTGTGTTTGGGGGTGAGTGTTTGGGGCAAGTGAATGTTTGGGGCGAGCGGGTGTTGGGGTGAGTGTGTGTTTGGGTGAGTGTGTGTGGGGGGTGAGTGTGTATTGGGGTGAGTGTGTTTTGGGGCGAGTGTGTGTTGTGGTGAGTGTTTGTTGGGGTGAATGTGTGTTGGGGTGAGTGTGTTGGGGTGAGTGTGTATTGTGGTGAGTGTGTGTTTAGGGCGAGTGTGTGTTGGAGCTCAGTGTTCATTGGGGTGAGTATGTGTTGCGTTGAGAGTGTGTTGGGGGTGAGTGTGTGTTGGGGACAAGTGTGTATTGGGGTGAGTGTGTGTTTGGGGGTGAGTGTTTGTTTGGGGCGAGTGAATGTTTGGGGCGAGTGTGTGTTGGGGTGAGTGTGTGTTTGTGTGAGCAAGTGTTGGGGGTGAGTGTGTATTGGGGTCAGTGTGTGTTGGGGCGAGTGTGTGTTGGGGCGATGTGTGTTGGGGTGATTGTGTGTTTTGGGGTGAGTGTGTGTTTTGGGGGTGAGTGTGTTGGGTTGAGTGTGTGTTTTGGGAGTGAGTGTGTTGGGGGTGAGTGTGTGTGTTGGGGTGAGTGTGTATTGGGGGTGATTGTGTGTTTTGGGGGTGAGTGTGTGTTTTGGGGTGAGTGTGTGTTTTGGGGGTGAGTGTGTTGGGGGTGAGTGTGTGTGTTGGGGTGAGTGTGTGGTTTGGGGGTGAGTGTGTTGGGGGTGAGTGTGTGTTTTGGGGTGAGTATGTGTGTTGGGGGTGAGTGTGTTGGGGGTGAGTATGTGTTTTGGCAGTGAGTGTGTGTTTTGGGGGTGAGTGTGTGTTTTGGTGTGTGTGTGTTTTGGGGTTGAGTGTGTTGGGGGGACTCTGTGGTTTGGGGTGAGTGTGTGTTTTGGGGGTGAGTGTGTTGGGGGTGAGTGTGTGGTTTGGGGTGAGTGTGTGTTTTGGGGATGAGTGGGTTGGGGGTGAGTGTGTGTTTTGGGAGTGAGTGTGTGTTTTGGGGTAAGTGTGTGGTTTGGGGGTGAGTGTGTTGGGGGTGAGTGTGTGTTTTGGGGGTGAGTGTGTTGGGGGTGAGTGTGTGTTTTGGCAGTGAGTGTGTGTTTTGGGGGTGAGTGTGTGTTTTGGTGTGTGTGTGTTGGGGGTGAGTGTGTGGTTTGGGGTGAGTGTGTGTTTTGGGGATGAGTGGGTTGGGGGTGAGTGTGTGTTTTGGGAGTGAGTGTGTGTTTTGGGGGTGAGTGTGTGGTTTGGGGGGTGTGTGTGTTTTGGGGGTGAGTGTGTTGGGGGTGAGTGTGTGTTTTGGGAGTGAGTGTATGTTGGGTGAGTGTGTGACGGGGAGGTGTGTGTTTTGGGGGTGAGTGTGTGTTTTGGGGGTGAGTGTGTTGGGGGTGAGTGTGTGTTTTGGGGTGAGTGTGTTGGGGGTCAGTGTGTGTTTTGGAGGTGAGTGTGTTGGGGGTGATTGTGTGTTTTGGGGTGAGTGTGTGTTTTGGGGGTGAGTGTGTTGGGTTGAGTGTGTGTTTTGGGAGTGAGTGTGTGTTTTGGGGGTTAGTGTGTGTTTTGGGGTGTGTGTGTGTTTTGGGGGTGAGTGTGTTGGGGTGAGTCTGTGTTTTGGGAGTGAGTGTGTGTTGGGTGAGTGTGTGACGGGGTAAGTGTGTGTTTTGCGGGTGAGTGTGTGTTGGGGTGAGTGTGTGTTGGGGGTGAGTGTGTGTTTTGGGAGTGAGTGTGTGTTTTGGGGGTTAGTGTGTGTTTTGGGGTGTGTGTGTGTTTTGGGGGTGAGTGTGTTGGGGTGAGTCTGTGTTTTGGGAGTGAGTGTGTGTTGGGTGAGTGTGTGACGGGGTAAGTGTGTGTTTTGCGGGTGAGTGTGTGTTGGGGTGAGTGTGTGTTGGGGGTGAGTGTGTGTTTTGGGGGTGAGTGTGTGTTGGGGTGAGTGTGTATTGGGGTGAGTGTGTGTTTGAGGTGAGTGTGTGTTTTGGGGGTGAGTGTGTGTTGGGGTGAGAGTGTGTTTGGGGGTGATTGTGTGTTTTGGGGGTGAGTGTGTGTTGGGGTGAGTGTGTTTTGGGTGTGTGTGTGTTTGAGGTGAGTGTGTATTGGGGGTGATTGTGTGTTTTGGGGGTGAGTGTGTGTTGGGGTGAGTGTGTTTTGGGGGTGTGTGTGTGTTTGAGGTGAGTGTGTATTGGGGGTGATTGTGTGTTTTGGGGGTGAGTGTGTGTTTTGGGGTGAGTGTGTGTTTTGGGGGTGAGTGTGTTGGGGGTGAGTGTGTGTGTTGGGGTGAGTGTGTGGTTTGGGGGTGAGTGTGTTGGGGGTGAGTGTGTGTTTTGGGGTGAGTATGTGTGTTGGGGGTGAGTGTGTTGGGGGTGAGTATGTGTTTTGGCAGTGAGTGTGTGTTTTGGGGGTGAGTGTGTGTTTTGGTGTGTGTGTGTTTTGGGGTTGAGTGTGTTGGGGTGAGTCTGTGGTTTGGGGTGAGTGTGTGTTTTGGGGATGAGTGGGTTGGGGGTGAGTGTGTGTTTTGGGAGTGTGTGTGTTTTGGGGGTGAGTGTGTGTTTTGGGGGTGAGTGTGTTGGGGGTGAGTGTTTGTTTTGGGGTAAGTGTGTGGTTTGGGGGTGAGTGTGTTGGGGGTGAGTGTGTGTTTTGGGGGTGAGTGTGTTGGGGGTGAGTGTGTGTTTTGGCAGTGAGTGTGTGTTTTGGGGGTGAGTGTGTGTTTTGGTGTGTGTGTGTTGGGGGTGAGTGTGTGGTTTGGGGTGAGTGTGTGTTTTGGGGATGAGTGGGTTGGGGGTGAGTGTGTGTTTTGGGAGTGAGTGTGTGTTTTGGGGTGAGTGTGTGTTTTGGGGTGAGTGTGTTTTGGTGGTGAGTGTGTGTTGGGGTGAGTGTGTTTTGGGCGTGTGTGTGTGTTTGAGGTGAGTGTGTATTGGGGGTGATTGTGTGTTTTGGGGGTGAATGTGTGTTGGGGTGAGTGTGTTTTGGGGGTGTGTGTGTGTTTGAGGTGAGTGTGTATTGGGGGTGAGTGTGTTTTTTGGGGGTGAGTGTGTGTTTTGGGGTGAGTGTGTGTTTTGGGGGTGAGTGTGTTGGGAGTGAGTGTGTGTGTTGGGGTGAGTGTGTGGTTTGGGGGTGAGTGTGTTGGGGTGAGTGTGTGTTTTGGGGTGAGTATGTGTGTTGGGGGTGAGTGTGTTGGGGGTGAGTGTGTGTTTTGGCAGTGAGTGTGTGTTTTGGGGGTGAGTGTGTGTTTTGGTGTGTGTGTGTGTTTTGGGGGTGAGTGTGTTGGGGTGAGTCTGTGGTTTGGGGTGAGTGTGTGTTTTGGGGATGAGTGGGTTGGGGGTGAGTGTGTGTTTTGGGAGTGTGTGTGTTTTGGGGGTGAATGTGTGTTTTGGGGGAGAGTGTGTTGGGGGTGAGTGTGTGTTTTGGGGATGAGTGGGTTGGGGGTGAGTGTGTGTTTTGGGAGTGTGTGTGTTTTGGGGGTGAGTGTGTGTTTTGGGGATGAGTGTGTTGGGGGTGAGTGTGTGTTTTGGGGTAAGTGTGTGGTTTGGGGGTGAGTGTGTTGAGGGTGAGTGTGTGTTTTGGGGGTGAGTGTGTTGGGGGTGGGTGTGTGTTTTGGCAGTGAGTGTGTGTTTTGGGGGTGAGTGTGTGTTTTGGTGTGTGTGTGTTGGGGGTGAGTGTGTGGTTTGGGGTGAGTGTGTGTTTTGGGGATGAGTGGGTTGGGGGTGAGTGTGTGTTTTGGGAGTGAGTGTGTGTTTTGGGGGTGAGTGTGTGTTTTGGGGGGTGTGTGTGTTTTGGGGGTGAGTGTGTTGGGAGTGAGTGTGTGTTTTGGGAGTGAGTGTATGTTGGGTGAGTGTGTGACGGGGAGGTGTGTGTTTTGGGGGTGAGTGTGTGTTTTGGGGGTGAGTGTGTTGGGGGTGAGTGTGTGTTTTGGGGTGAGTGTGCTGGGGGTGAGTGTGTGTTTTGGGAGTGAGTGTATGTTGGGTGAGTGTGTGACGGGGTAGGTGTGTGTTTTGGGGGTGAGTGTGTGTTTTGGGGTGAGTGTGTGTTTTGGGGGTGAGTGTGTTGGGGGTGAGTGTGTGGTTTGGGGTGAGTGTGTGTTTTGGGGATGAGTGGGTTGGGGGTGAGTGTGTGTTTTGGGAGTGAGTGTGTGTTTTGGGGTGAGTGTGTGTTTTGGGGGGTGTGTGTGTTTTGGGGGTGAGTGTGTTGGGGGTGAGTGTGTGTTTTGGGAGCGAGTGTATGTTGGGTGAGTGTGTGACGGGGTAGGTGTGTGTGTTTTGGGGGTGAGTGTGTGTTGGGGTGAGTGTATGTTGGGGGTGAGTGTATGTTTTGAAGGTGAGTGTGTGTTGGGGTGAGTGTGTGTTGGGGTGAGTGTGTATTGGGGTGAGTGTGTGTTGGGGGTGTGTGTGTGTGTTGGGGTGAGTGTGTGTTTTGGGGGTGAGTGTGTGTTGGGGTGAGTGTGTATTGGGGTGAGTGTGTGTTTGGGGTGAGTGTGTTTTGGTGGTGAGTGTGTGTTGGGGTGAGTGTGTTTTGGGCGTGTGTGTGTGTTTGAGGTGAGTGTGTATTGGGGGTGATTGTGTGTTTTGGGGGTGAGTGTGTGTTGGGTTGAGTGTGTTTTGGGGGTGTGTGTGTGTTTGAGGTGAGTGTGTATTGGGGGTGAGTGTGTGTTTTGGGGGTGAGTGTGTGTTTTCGGGTGAGTGTGTGTTTTGGGGGTGAGTGTGTTGGGAGTGAGTGTGTGTGTTGGGGTGAGTGTGTGGTTTAGGGGTGAGTGTGTTGGGGGTGAGTGTGTGTTTTGGGGTGAGTATGTGTGTTGGGGGTGAGTGTGTTGGGGTGAGTGTGTGTTTTGGCAGTGAGTGTGAGTTTTGGGGGTGAGTGTGTGTTTTGGTGTGTGTGTGTGTTTTGGGGGTGAGTGTGTTGGGGTGAGTCTGTGGTTTGGGGTGAGTGTGTGTTTTGGGGATGAGTGTGTTGGGGGTGAGTGTGTGTTTTGGGAGTGTGTGTGTTTTGGGGGTGAGTGTGTGTTTTGGGGGTGAGTGTGTTGGGGGTGAGTGTGTGTTTTGGGGTAAGTGTGTGGTTTGGGGGTGAGTGTGTTGAGGGTGAGTGTGTGTTTTGGGGGTGAGTGTGTTGGGGGTGGGTGTGTGGTTTGGGGATGAGTGGGTTGGGGGTGAGTGTGTGTTTTGGGAGTGAGTGTGTGTGTTGGGGGTGAGTGTGTGTTTTGGTGTGTGTGTGTTGGGGGTGAGTGTGTGGTTTGGGGATGAGTGGGTTGGGGGTGAGTGTGTGTTTTGGGAGTGAGTGTGTGTGTTGGGGGTGAGTGTGTGTTTTGGGAGTGAGTGTATGTTGGGTGAGTGTGTGACGGGGAGGTGTGTGTTTTGGGGGTGAGTGTGTGTTTTGGGGGTGAGTGTGTTGGGGGTGACTGTGTGTTTTGGGGTGAGTGTGTTGGGGGTGAGTGTGTGTTTTGGGAGTGAGTGTATGTTGGGTGAGTGTGTGACGGGGTAGGTGTGTGTTTTGGGGGTGAGTGTGTGTTTTGGGGGTGAGTGTGTTGGGGGTGAGTGTGTGGTTTGGGGTGAGTGTGTGTTTTGGGGATGAGTGGGTTGGGGGTGAGTGTGTGTTTTGGGAGTGTGTGTGTGTTTTGGGGTGAGTGTGTGTTTTGGGGTGTGTGTGTGTTTTGGGGGTGAGTGTGTTGGGGGTGAGTGTGTGTTTTGGGAGTGAGTGTATGTTGGGTGAGTGTGTGACGGGGTAGGTGTGTGTGTTTTGGGGGTGAGTGTGTGTTGGGGTGAGTGTATGTTTTGAAGGTGAGTGTGTGTTGGGGTGAGTGTGTTTTGGGGTGAGTGTGTTGGGGGTGAGTGTGTGTTTTGGGAGTGAGTGTATGTTGGGTGAGTGTGTGACGGGGTAGGTGTGTGTTTTGGGGGTGAGTGTGTGTTTTGGGGGTGAGTGTGTTGGGGGTGAGTGTGTGTTTTGGGGTGATTGTGTGTTTTGGGGGTGAGTGTGTTGGGGGTGAGTGTGTGGTTTGGGGTGAGTGTGTGTTTTGGGGATGAGTGGGTTGGGGGTGAGTGTGTGTTTTGGGAGTGAGTGTGTGTTTTGGGATGAGTGTGTGTTTTGCGGTGTGTGTGCGTTTTGGGGGTGAGTGTGTGTGTTGGGGTGAGTGTGTGTTCGGGTGAGTGTGTGTTTGGGGTGAGTGTATGTTTGGGGTGAGTGTATGTTTGGGGTTTAGTGTGTGTGTTGGGATGAGTGTGTGTTGGGTGAGTGTGTTTTGGGGGTGAGTGTGTGTTGGGGTGAGTGTGTATTGGGGTGAGTGTGTGTTTGGGGTGAGTGTGTGTTTGGGGTGAGCATGTGTTGGAGTGATTGGGTGTTGGTGTGAGTGTGTGTTGGGGGTGAGCGTGTGTTGGTGCGAGTGTGTTCTAGGGATGTGTGTGTTGGGGTCAGTATGTGTTGGCATGAGTGTGTGTTTGGGTGAGTGTGTGTTGGGGTGAATGTGTGTTGGAGAAGAGTGTGTGTTTGGAGCGAGTGTGTGTTGGGGGTGAGTGGGTGTTGGGGTGAGTGTGTTTGAGTGAAGTGTGTGTTGGGGTGAGTGGGTGTTGGGGGCGAGTGTGTGTTGAGGTTAGTGTCTGAGGTGAGTGTGTGTTGGGGATGAGTGTGTGTTGGGGTGAGTGTGTTTGGGGGTGAGTGTTTGGGGCAAGTGAATGTTTGGGGCGAGCGGGTGTTGGGGTGAGTGTGTGTTTGGGTGAGTGTGTGTGGGGGGTGAGTGTGTATTGGGGTGAGTGTGTTTTGGGGCGAGTGTGTGTTGTGGTGAGTGTGTGTTGGGGTGAATGTGTGTTGGGGTGAGTGTGTTGGGGTGAGTGTGTATTGTGGTGAGTGTGTGTTTAGGGCGAGTGTGTGTTGGAGCTCAGTGTTCATTGGGGTGAGTATGTGTTGCGTTGAGAGTGTGTTGGGGGTGAGTGTGTGTTGGGGACAAGTGTGTATTGGGGTGAGTGTGTGTTTGGGGGTGAGTGTTTGTTTGGGGCGAGTGAATGTTTGGGGCGAGTGTGTGTTGGGGTGAGTGTGTGTTTGGGTGAGCAAGTGTTGGGGGTGAGTGTGTATTGGGGTCAGTGTGTGTTGGGGCGAGTGTGTGTTGGGGCGATGTGTGTTGGGGTGAATGTGTGTTGGGGGTGAGTGTGTTGGGGGTGAGAGTGTATTGGGGTGAGTGTGTGTCTAGTGTGAGTGTGTGTTGGAGGTCAGTGTGCGTTGGGGTGAGTGTGTGTTGCGTTGAGAGTGTGTTGGGGGTGAGAGTGTGTTTGGGGCGAGCATGTGTTGAAGTGATTGTGTGTTGGGGTGAGTGTGTATTGGGGGTGAGTGTGTGTTGGGGTAAGTGTGCGTTGGGGTGAGTGTGTGTGTTGGGGGTGAGTATGTGTTGGGGTAAGCGTGTGTTGGAGTGAATGTGTGTTGCAGGTGAGTGTGTGTTTGGGGTTTAGTGTGTGTTTGGGGTTTAGTATGTGTTTGGGGTTTAATGTGTGTTTGGGGTTTAATATGTGTTGGGGGTGAGTATGTGTTGGGGTTTAGTGTATGTTTGGGGTTTAGTGTGTGTTGGGGTGAGTGTATGTTTGGGGTTTAGTGTGTGTGTTGGGGTGAGTGTGTGTTCGGGTGAGTGTGTGTTTGGGGTGAGTGTATGTTTGGGGTGAGTGTGTGTTTGCGGCAAGCGTGTGTTGTGGTGAGTGTGTGTTTGGGGGTGAGTGTGTTTTGGGGTGAGTGTGTGTTGGGGTGAGAGTGTGTTGGTGGTAAGTGTGTGTTGGGGTGTGTGTGTTCGGAGTGAGTGTGTGTTGGGATGAGTATGTGTTTGGGGTTGAGTGTGTGTTTTGGGGTGAGTGTGTGTTTTGGGGGTGAGTGTGTTGGGCGTGCATGTGTGTTTTGGGGTGAGTGTGTGTTTCGGGGGTGAGTGTGTGTTTTGGGGTGAGTGTGTGTTTTGGGGGTGAGTGTGTTGGGGGTGAGTGTGTGTTGGGGGTGAGTGTGTGTTTGGGGGTGAGTGTGTGTTTTGGGGGTAGTGTGTTGGGGTGAGTGTGTGTTTTGGGGTGAGTGTGTTTTGGGGGTGAGTATGTTGGGCGTGAGTGTGTTTTGGGGTGAGTGTGTGTTTTGGGGTGAGCATGTTGGGCATGAATGTGTGTTTTGGGGTGAGTGTGTGTTTTGGAGGTGAGTGTGTTGGGGGTGATTGTGTGTATTTTGGTGAGTGTGTGTTTTGGGGGTGAGTGTGTTGGGTTGAGTGTGTGTTTTGGGAGTGAGTGTGTGTTTTGGGGGTTAGTGTGTGTTTTGGGGTGAGTGTGTGTTTTGGGGTGTGTGTGTGTTTTGGGGGTGAGTGTGTTGGGGGTGAGTGTGTGTTTTGGGAGCGAGTGTATGTTGGGTGAGTGTGTGACGGGGTAGGTGTGTGTGTTTTGGGGGTGAGTGTGTGTTGGGGTGAGTGTATGTTGGGGGTGAGTGTATGTTTTGAAGGTGAGTGTGTGTTGGGGTGAGTGTGTGTTGGGGTGAGTGTGTATTGGGGTGAGTGTGTGTTGGGGGTGAGTGTGTGTGTTGGGGGTGAGTGTGTGTTTTGGGGGTGAGTGTGTGTTGGGGTGAGTGTGTATTGGGGTGAGTGTGTGTTTGGGGTGAGTGTGTTTTGGTGGTGAGTGTGTGTTGGGGTGAGTGTGTTTTGGGCGTGTGTGTGTGTTTGAGGTGAGTGTGTATTGGGGGTGATTGTGTGTTTTGGGGGTGAGTGTGTGTTGGGTTGAGTGTGTTTTGGGGGTGTGTGTGTGTTTGAGGTGAGTGTGTATTGGGGGTGAGTGTGTGTTTTGGGGGTGAGTGTGTGTTTTGGGGTGAGTGTGTTTTGGTGGTGAGTGTGTGTTGGGGTGAGTGTGTTTTGGGCGTGTGTGTGTGTTTGAGGTGAGTGTGTATTGGGGGTGATTGTGTGTTTTGGGGGTGAGTGTGTGTTGGGTTGAGTGTGTTTTGGGGGTGTGTGTGTGTTTGAGGTGAGTGTGTATTGGGGGTGAGTGTGTGTTTTCGGAGTGAGTGTGTGTTTTGGGGGTGAGTGTGTGTTTTGGGGGTGAGTGTGTTGGGGGTGAGTGTGTGTTTTGGGGTAAGTGTGTGGTTTGGGGGTGAGTGTGTTGAGGGTGAGTGTGTGTTTTGGGGGTGAGTGTGTTGGGGGTGGGTGTGTGGTTTGGGGATGAGTGGGTTGGGGGTGAGTGTGTGTTTTGGGAGTGAGTGTGTGTGTTGGGGGTGAGTGTGTGTTTTGGTGTGTGTGTGTTGGGGGTGAGTGTGTGGTTTGGGGATGAGTGGGTTGGGGGTGAGTGTGTGTTTTGGGAGTGAGTGTGTGTGTTGGGGGTGAGTGTGTGTTTTGGGAGTGAGTGTATGTTGGGTGAGTGTGTGACGGGGAGGTGTGTGTTTTGGGGGTGAGTGTGTGTTTTGGGGGTGAGTGTGTTGGGGGTGACTGTGTGTTTTGGGGTGAGTGTGTTGGGGGTGAGTGTGTGTTTTGGGAGTGAGTGTATGTTGGGTGAGTGTGTGACGGGGTAGGTGTGTGTTTTGGGGGTGAGTGTGTGTTTTGGGGGTGAGTGTGTTGGGGGTGAGTGTGTGTTTTGGGGTGAGTGTGTGTTTTGGGGGTGAGTGTGTTGGGGGTGAGTGTGTGGTTTGGGGTGAGTGTGTGTTTTGGGGATGAGTGGGTTGGGGGTGAGTGTGTGTTTTGGGAGTGTGTGTGTGTTTTGGGGTGAGTGTGTGTTTTGGGGTGTGTGTGTGTTTTGGGGGTGAGTGTGTTGGGGGTGAGTGTGTGTTTTGGGAGTGAGTGTAAGTTGGGTGAGTGTGTGACGGGGTAGGTGTGTGTGTTTTGGGGGTGAGTGTGTGTTGGGGTGAGTGTATGTTGGGGGTGAGTGTATGTTTTGAAGGTGAGTGTGTGTTGGGGTGAGTGTGTTTTGGGGTGAGTGTGTTGGGGGTGAGTGTGTGTTTTGGGAGTGAGTGTATGTTGGGTGAGTGTGTGACGGGGTAGGTGTGTGTTTTGGGGGTGAGTGTGTGTTTTGGGGGTGAGTGTGTTGGGGGTGAGTGTGTGTTTTGGGGTGATTGTGTGTTTTGGGGGTGAGTGTGTTGGGGGTGAGTGTGTGGTTTGGGGTGAGTGTGTGTTTTGGGGATGAGTGGGTTGGGGGTGAGTGTGTGTTTTGGGAGTGAGTGTGTGTTTTGGGATGAGTGTGTGTTTTGGGGTGTGTGTGTGTTTTGGGGGTGAGTGTGTGTGTTGGGGTGAGTGTGTGTTCGGGTGAGTGTGTGTTTGGGGTGAGTGTATGTTTGGGGTGAGTGTATGTTTGGGGTTTAGTGTGTGTGTTGGGGTGAGTGTGTGTTGGGTGAGTGTGTTTTGGGGGTGAGTGTGTGTTGGGGTGAGTGTGTATTGGGGTGAGTGTGTGTTTGGGGTGAGTGTGTGTTTGGGGTGAGCATGTGTTGGAGTGATTGGGTGTTGGTGTGAGTGTGTGTTGGGGGTGAGCGTGTGTTGGTGCGAGTGTGTTCTAGGGATGTGTGTGTTGGGGTCAGTATGTGTTGGCATGAGTGTGTGTTTGGGTGAGTGTGTGTTGGGGTGAATGTGTGTTGGAGAAGAGTGTGTGTTTGGAGCGAGTGTGTGTTGGGGGTGAGTGGGTGTTGGGGTGAGTGTGTTTGAGTGAAGTGTGTGTTGGGGTGAGTGGGTGTTAGGGGCGAGTGTGTGTTGAGGTTAGTGTCTGAGGTGAGTGTGTGTTGGGGATGAGTGTGTGTTGGGGTGAGTGTGTTTGGGGGTGAGTGTTTGGGGCAAGTGAATGTTTGGGGCGAGCGGGTGTTGGGGTGAGTGTGTGTTTGGGTGAGTGTGTGTGGGGGGTGAGTGTGTATTGGGGTGAGTGTGTTTTGGGGCGAGTGTGTGTTGTGGTGAGTGTGTGTTGGGGTGAATGTGTGTTGGGGTGAGTGTGTTGGGGTGAGTGTGTATTGTGGTGAGTGTGTGTTTAGGGCGAGTGTGTGTTGGAGCTCAGTGTTCATTGGGGTGAGTATGTGTTGCGTTGAGAGTGTGTTGGGGGTGAGTGTGTGTTGGGGACAAGTGTGTATTGGGGTGAGTGTGTGTTTGGGGGTGAGTGTTTGTTTGGGGCGAGTGAATGTTTGGGGCGAGTGTGTGTTGGGGTGAGTGTGTGTTTGGGTGAGCAAGTGTTGGGGGTGAGTGTGTATTGGGGTCAGTGTGTGTTGGGGCGAGTGTGTGTTGGGGCGATGTGTGTTGGGGTGAATGTGTGTTGGGGGTGAGTGTGTTGGGGGTGAGAGTGTATTGGGGTGAGTGTGTGTTTAGTGTGAGTGTGTGTTGGAGGTCAGTGTGCGTTGGGGTGAGTGTGTGTTGCGTTGAGAGTGTGTTGGGGGTGAGAGTGTGTTTGGGGCGAGCATGTGTTGAAGTGATTGTGTGTTGGGGTGAGTGTGTATTGGGGGTGAGTGTGTGTTGGGGTTAGTGTGCGTTGGGGTGAGTGTGTGTGTTGGGGGTGAGTATGTGTTGGGGTAAGCGTGTGTTGGAGTGAATGTGTGTTGCAGGTGAGTGTGTGTTTGGGGTTTAGTGTGTGTTTGGGGTTTAGTATGTGTTTGGGGTTTAATGTGTGTTTGGGGTTTAATATGTGTTGGGGGTGAGTATGTGTTGGGGTTTAGTGTATGTTTGGGGTTTAGTGTGTGTTGGGGTGAGTGTATGTTTGGGGTTTAGTGTGTGTGTTGGGGTGAGTGTGTGTTCGGGTGAGTGTGTGTTTGGGGTGAGTGTATGTTTGGGGTGAGTGTGTGTTTGCGGCAAGCGTGTGTTGTGGTGAGTGTGTGTTTGGGGGTGAGTGTGTTTTGGGGTGAGTGTGTGTTGGGGTGAGAGTGTGTTGGTGGTAAGTGTGTGTTGGGGTGTGTGTGTTCGGAGTGAGTGTGTGTTGGGATGAGTATGTGTTTGGGGTTGAGTGTGTGTTTTGGGGTGAGTGTGTGTTTTGGGGGTGAGTGTGTTGGGCGTGCATGTGTGTTTTGGGGTGAGTGTGTGTTTCGGGGGTGAGTGTGTGTTTTGGGGTGAGTGTGTGTTTTGGGGGTGAGTGTGTTGGGGGTGAGTGTGTGTTGGGGGTGAGTGTGTGTTTGGGGGTGAGTGTGTGTTTTGGGGGTAGTGTGTTGGGGTGAGTGTGTGTTTTGGGGTGAGTGTGTTTTGGGGGTGAGTATGTTGGGCGTGAGTGTGTTTTGGGGTGAGTGTGTGTTTTGGGGTGAGCATGTTGGGCATGAATGTGTGTTTTGGGGTGAGTGTGTGTTTTGGAGGTGAGTGTGTTGGGGGTGATTGTGTGTATTTTGGTGAGTGTGTGTTTTGGGGGTGAGTGTGTTGGGTTGAGTGTGTGTTTTGGGAGTGAGTGTGTGTTTTGGGGGTTAGTGTGTGTTTTGGGGTGAGTGTGTGTTTTGGGGTGTGTGTGTGTTTTGGGGGTGAGTGTGTTGGGGGTGAGTGTGTGTTTTGGGAGCGAGTGTATGTTGGGTGAGTGTGTGACGGGGTAGGTGTGTGTGGTTTGGGGGTGAGTGTGTGTTGGGGTGAGTGTATGTTGGGGGTGAGTGTATGTTTTGAAGGTGAGTGTGTGTTGGGGTGAGTGTGTGTTGGGGTGAGTGCGTATTGGGGTGAGTGTGTGTTGGGGGTGAGTGTGTGTGTTGGGGGTGAGTGTGTGTTTTGGGGGTGAGTGTGTGTTGGGGTGAGTGTGTATTGGGGTGAGTGTGTGTTTGGGGTGAGTGTGTTTTGGTGGTGAGTGTGTGTTGGGGTGAGTGTGTTTTGGGCGTGTGTGTGTGTTTGAGGTGAGTGTGTATTGGGGGTGATTGTGTGTTTTGGGGGTGAGTGTGTGTTGGGTTGAGTGTGTTTTGGGGGTGTGTGTGTGTTTGAGGTGAGTGTGTATTGGGGGTGAGTGTGTGTTTTGGGGGTGAGTGTGTGTTTTGGGGTGAGTGTGTGTTTTGGGGGTGAGTGTGTTGGGAGTGAGTGTGTGTGTTGGGGTGAGTATGTGTGTTGGGGGTGAGTGTGTTGGGGTGAGTGTGTGTTTTGGCAGTGAGTGTGTGTTTTGGGGGTGAGTGTGTGTTTTGGTGTGTGTGTGTGTTTTGGGGGTGAGTGTGTTGGGGTGAGTCTGTGGTTTGGGGTGAGTGTGTGTTTTGGGGATGAGTGGGTTGGGGGTGAGTGTGTGTTTTGGGAGTTGTGTGTTTTGGGGGTGAGTGTGTGTTTTGGGGGTGAGTGTGTTGGGGGTGAGTGTGTGTTTTAGGGTAAGTGTGTGGTTTGGGGGTGAGTGTGTTGAGGGTGAGTGTGTGTTTTGGGGGTGAGTGTGTTGGGGGTGGGTGTGTGTTTTGGCAGTGAGTATGTGTTTTGGGGGTGAGTGTGTGTTTTGGTGTGTGTGTGTTGGGGTGAGTGTGTGGTTTGGGGATGAGTGGGTTGGGGGTGAGTGTGTGTTTTGGGAGTGAGTGTGTGTTTTGGGGGTGAGTGTGTGTTTTGGGGGTGAGTGTGTTGGGGGTGAGTGTGTGTTTTGGGGTAAGTGTGTGGTTTGGGGGTGAGTGTGTTGAGGGTGAGTGTGTGTTTTGGGGGTGAGTGTGTTGGGGGTGGGTGTGTGGTTTGGGGATGAGTGGGTTGGGGGTGAGTGTGTGTTTTGGGAGTGAGTGTGTGTGTTGGGGGTGAGTGTGTGTTTTGGTGTGTGTGTGTTGGGGGTGAGTGTGTGGTTTGGGGATGAGTGGGTTGGGGGTGAGTGTGTGTTTTGGGAGTGAGTGTGTGTGTTGGGGGTGAGTGTGTGTTTTGGGAGTGAGTGTATGTTGGGTGAGTGTGTGACGGGGAGGTGTGTGTTTTGGGGGTGAGTGTGTGTTTTGGGGGTGAGTGTGTTGGGGGTGACTGTGTGTTTTGGGGTGAGTGTGTTGGGGGTGAGTGTGTGTTTTGGGAGTGAGTATATGTTGGGTGAGTGTGTGACGGGGTAGGTGTGTGTTTTGGGGGTGAGTGTGTGTTTTGGGGGTGAGTGTGTTGGGGGTGAGTGTGTGTTTTGGGGTGAGTGTGTGTTTTGGGGGTGAGTGTGTTGGGGGTGAGTGTGTGGTTTGGGGTGAGTGTGTGTTTTGGGGATGAGTGGGTTGGGAGTGAGTGTGTGTTTTGGGAGTGTGTGTGTGTTTTGGGGTGAGTGTGTGTTTTGGGGTGTGTGTGTGTTTTCGGGGTGAGTGTGTTGGGGGTGAGTGTGTGTTTTGGGAGTGAGTGTAAGTTGGGTGAGTGTGTGACGGGGTAGGTGTGTGTGTTTTGGGGGTGAGTGTGTGTTGGGGTGAGTGTATGTTGGGGGTGAGTGTATGTTTTGAAGGTGAGTGTGTGTTGGGGTGAGTGTGTTTTGGGGTGAGTGTGTTGGGGGTGAGTGTGTGTTTTGGGAGTGAGTGTATGTTGGGTGAGTGTGTGACGGGGTAGGTGTGTGTTTTGGGGGTGAGTGTGTGTTTTGGGGGTGAGTGTGTTGGGGGTGAGTGTGTGTTTTGGGGTGATTGTGTGTTTTGGGGGTGAGTGTGTTGGGGGTGAGTGTGTGGTTTGGGGTGAGTGTGTGTTTTGGGGATGAGTGGGTTGGGGGTGAGTGTGTGTTTTGGGAGTGAGTGTGTGTTTTGGGATGAGTGTGTGTTTTGCGGTGTGTGTGTGTTTTGGGGGTGAGTGTGTGTGTTGGGGTGAGTGTGTGTTCGGGTGAGTGTGTGTTTGGGGTGAGTGTATGTTTGGGGTGAGTGTATGTTTGGGGTTTAGTGTGTGTGTTGGGGTGAGTGTGTGTTGGGTGAGTGTGTTTTGGTGGTGAGTGTGTGTTGGGGTGAGTGTGTATTGGGGTGAGTGTGTGTTTGGGGTGAGTGTGTGTTTGGGGTGAGCATGTGTTGGAGTGATTGGGTGTTGGTGTGAGTGTGTGTTGGGGGTGAGCGTGTGTTGGTGCGAGTGTGTTCTAGGGATGTGTGTGTTGGGGTCAGTATGTGTTGGCATGAGTGTGTGTTTGGGTGAGTGTGTGTTGGGGTGAATGTGTGTTGGAGAAGAGTGTGTGTTTGGAGCGAGTGTGTGTTGGGGGTGAGTGGGTGTTGGGGTGAGTGTGTTTGAGTGAAGTGTGTGTTGGGGTGAGTGGGTGTTGGGGGCGAGTGTGTGTTGAGGTTAGTGTCTGAGGTGAGTGTGTGTTGGGGATGAGTGTGTGTTGGGGTGAGTGTGTTTGGGGGTGAGTGTTTGGGGCAAGTGAATGTTTGGGGCGAGCGGGTGTTGGGGTGAGTGTGTGTTTGGGTGAGTGTGTGTGGGGGGTGAGTGTGTATTGGGGTGAGTGTGTTTTGGGGCGAGTGTGTGTTGTGGTGAGTGTGTGTTGGGGTGAATGTGTGTTGGGGTGAGTGTGTTGGGGTGAGTGTGTATTGTGGTGAGTGTGTGTTTAGGGCGAGTGTGTGTTGGAGCTCAGTGTTCATTGGGGTGAGTATGTGTTGCGTTGAGAGTGTGTTGGGGGTGAGTGTGTGTTGGGGACAAGTGTGTATTGGGGTGAGTGTGTGTTTGGGGGTGAGTGTTTGTTTGGGGCGAGTGAATGTTTGGGGCGAGTGTGTGTTGGGGTGAGTGTGTGTTTGGGTGAGCAAGTGTTGGGGGTGAGTGTGTATTGGGGTCAGTGTGTGTTGGGGCGAGTGTGTGTTGGGGCGATGTGTGTTGGGGTGAATGTGTGTTGGGGGTGAGTGTGTTGGGGGTGAGAGTGTATTGGGGTGAGTGTGTGTCTAGTGTGAGTGTGTGTTGGAGGTCAGTGTGCGTTGGGGTGAGTGTGTGTTGCGTTGAGAGTGTGTTGGGGGTGAGAGTGTGTTTGGGGCGAGCATGTGTTGAAGTGATTGTGTGTTGGGGTGAGTGTGTATTGGGGGTGAGTGTGTGTTGGGGTAAGTGTGCGTTGGGGTGAGTGTGTGTGTTGGGGGTGAGTATGTGTTGGGGTAAGCGTGTGTTGGAGTGAATGTGTGTTGCAGGTGAGTGTGTGTTTGGGGTTTAGTGTGTGTTTGGGGTTTAGTATGTGTTTGGGGTTTAATGTGTGTTTGGGGTTTAATATGTGTTGGGGGTGAGTATGTGTTGGGGTTTAGTGTATGTTTGGGGTTTAGTGTGTGTTGGGGTGAGTGTATGTTTGGGGTTTAGTGTGTGTGTTGGGGTGAGTGTGTGTTCGGGTGAGTGTGTGTTTGGGGTGAGTGTATGTTTGGGGTGAGTGTGTGTTTGCGGCAAGCGTGTGTTGTGGTGAGTGTGTGTTTGGGGGTGAGTGTGTTTTGGGGTGAGTGTGTGTTGGGGTGAGAGTGTGTTGGTGGTAAGTGTGTGTTGGGGTGTGTGTGTTCGGAGTGAGTGTGTGTTGGGATGAGTATGTGTTTGGGGTTGAGTGTGTGTTTTGGGGTGAGTGTGTGTTTTGGGGGTGAGTGTGTTGGGCGTGCATGTGTGTTTTGGGGTGAGTGTGTGTTTCGGGGGTGAGTGTGTGTTTTGGGGTGAGTGTGTGTTTTGGGGGTGAGTGTGTTGGGGGTGAGTGTGTGTTGGGGGTGAGTGTGTGTTTGGGGGTGAGTGTGTGTTTTGGGGGTAGTGTGTTGGGGTGAGTGTGTGTTTTGGGGTGAGTGTGTTTTGGGGGTGAGTATGTTGGGCGTGAGTGTGTTTTGGGGTGAGTGTGTGTTTTGGGGTGAGCATGTTGGGCATGAATGTGTGTTTTGGGGTGAGTGTGTGTTTTGGAGGTGAGTGTGTTGGGGGTGATTGTGTGTATTTTGGTGAGTGTGTGTTTTGGGGGTGAGTGTGTTGGGTTGAGTGTGTGTTTTGGGAGTGAGTGTGTGTTTTGGGGGTTAGTGTGTGTTTTGGGGTGAGTGTGTGTTTTGGGGTGTGTGTGTGTTTTGGGGGTGAGTGTGTTGGGGGTGAGTGTGTGTTTTGGGAGAGAGTGTATGTTGGGTGAGTGTGTGACGGGGTAGGTGTGTTTGTTTTGGGGGTGAGTATGTGTTGGGGTGAGTGTATGTTGGGGGTGAGTGTATGTTTTGAAGGTGAGTGTGTGTTGGGGTGAGTGTGTGTTGGGGTGAGTGTGTATTGGGGTGAGTGTGTGTTGGGGGTGAGTGTGTGTGTTGGGGGTGAGTGTGTGTTTTGGGGGTGAGTGTGTGTTGGGGTGAGTGTGTATTGGGGTGAGTGTGTGTTTGGGGTGAGTGTGTTTTGGTGGTGAGTGTGTGTTGGGGTGAGTGTGTTTTGGGCGTGTGTGTGTGTTTGAGGTGAGTGTGTATTGGGGGTGATTGTGTGTTTTGGGGGTGAGTGTGTGTTGGGTTGAGTGTGTTTTGGGGGTGTGTGTGTGTTTGAGGTGAGTGTGTATTGGGGGTGAGTGTGTGTTTTGGGGGTGAGTGTGTGTTTTCGGGTGAGTGTGTGTTTTGGGGGTGAGTGTGTTGGGAGTGAGTGTGTGTGTTGGGGTGAGTGTGTGGTTTGGGGGTGAGTGTGTTGGGGGTGAGTGTGTGTTTTGGGGTGAGTATGTGTGTTGGGGGTGAGTGTGTTGGGGTGAGTGTGTGTTTTGGCAGTGAGTGTGTGTTTGGGGGGTGAGTGTGTGTTTTGGTGTGTGTGTGTTTTGGGGGTGAGTGTGTTGGGGTGAGTCAGTGGTTTGGGGTGAGTGTGTGTTTTGGGGATGAGTGGGTTGGGGGTGAGTGTGTGTTTTGGGAGTGTGTGTGTTTTGGGGGTGAGTGTGTGTTTTGGGGGTGAGTGTGTTGGGGGTGAGTGTGTGTTTTAGGGTAAGTGTGTGGTTTGGGGGTGAGTGTGTTGAGGGTGAGTGTGTGTTTTGGGGTGAGTGTGTTGGGGGTGGGTGTGTGTTTTGGCAGTGAGTATGTGTTTTGGGGGTGAGTGTGTGTTTTGGTGTGTGTGTGTTGGGGGTGAGTGTGTGGTTTGGGGATGAGTGGGTTGGGGGTGAGTGTGTGTTTTGGGAGTGAGTGTGTGTTTTGGGGGTGAGTGTGTGTTTTGGGGGTGAGTGTGTTGGGGGTGAGTGTGTGTTTTGGGGTAAGTGTGTGGTTTGGGGGTGAGTGTGTTGAGGGTGAGTGTGTGTTTTGGGGGTGAGTGTGTTGGGGGTGGGGTGTGTGGTTTGGGGATGAGTGGGTTGGGGGTGAGTGTGTGTTTTGGGAGTGAGTGTGTGTGTTGGGGGTGAGTGTGTGTTTTGGTGTGTGTGTGTTGGGGGTGAGTGTGTGGTTTGGGGATGAGTGGGTTGGGGGGTGAGTGTGTGTTTTGGGAGTGAGTGTGTGTGTTGGGGGTGAGTGTGTGTTTTGGGAGTGAGTGTATGTTGGGTGAGTGTGTGACGTGGAGGTGTGTGTTTTGGGGGTGAGTGTGTTGGGGGTGACTGTGTGTTTTGGGGTGAGTGTGTTGGGGGTGAGTGTGTGTTTTGGGAGTGAGTGTATGTTGGGTGAGTGTGTGACGGGGTAGGTGTGTGTTTTGGGGGTGAGTGTGTGTTTTGGGGGTGAGTGTGTTGGGGGTGAGTGTGTGTTTTGGGGTGAGTGTGTGTTTTGGGGGTGAGTGTGTTGGGGGTGAGTGTGTGGTTTGGGGTGAGTGTGTGTTTTGGGGATGAGTGGGTTGGGGGTGAGTGTGTGTTTTGGGAGTGTGTGTGTGTTTTGGGGTGAGTGTGTGTTTTGGGGTGTGTGTGTGTTTTGGGGGTGAGTGTGTTGGGGGTGAGTGTGTGTTTTGGGAGTGAGTGTAAGTTGGGTGAGTGTGTGACGGTGTAGGTGTGTGTGTTTTGGGGGTGAGTGTGTGTTGGGGTGAGTGTATGTTGGGGGTGAGTGTATGTTTTGAAGGTGAGTGTGTGTTGGGGTGAGTGTGTTTTGGGGTGAGTGTGTTGGGGGTGAGTGTGTGTTTTGGGAGTGAGTGTATGTTGGGTGAGTGTGTGACGGGGTAGGTGTGTGTTTTGGGGGTGAGTGTGTTGGGGTGAGTGTGTGTTTTGGGGTGATTGTGTGTTTTGGGGGTGAGTGTGTTGGGGGTGAGTGTGTGGTTTGGGGTGAGTGTGTGTTTTGGGGATGTGTGGTTTGGGGGTGAGTGTGTGTTTTGGGAGTGAGTGTGTGTTTTGGGATGAGTGTGTGTTTTGGGGTGTGTGTGTGTTTTGGGGGTGAGTGTGTGTGTTGGGGTGAGTGTGTGTTCGGGTGAGTGTGTGTTTGGGGTGAGTGTATGTTTGGGGTGAGTGTATGTTTGGGGTTTAGTGTGTGTGTTGGGGTGAGTGTGTGTTGGGTGAGTGTGTTTTGGGGGTGAGTGTGTGTTGGGGTGAGTGTGTATTGGGGCGAGTGTGTGTTTGGGGTGAGTGTGTGTTTGGGGTGAGCATGTGTTGGAGTGATTGGGTGTTGGTGTGAGTGTGTGTTGGGGGTGAGCGTGTGTTGGTGCGAGTGTGTTCTAGGGATGTGTGTGTTGGGGTCAGTATGTGTTGGCATGAGTGTGTGTTTGGGTGAGTGTGTGTTGGGGTGAATGTGTGTTGGAGAAGAGTGGGTGTTTGGAGCGAGTGTGTGTTGGGGGTGAGTGGGTGTTGGGGTGAGTGTGTTTGAGTGAAGTGTGTGTTGGGGTGAGTGGGTGTTGGGGGCGAGTGTGTGTTGAGGTTAGTGTCTGAGGTGAGTGTGTGTTGGGGATGAGTGTGTGTTGGGGTGAGTGTGTTTGGGGGTGAGTGTTTGGGGCAAGTGAATGTTTGGGGCGAGCGGGTGTTGGGGTGAGTGTGTGTTTGGGTGAGTGTGTGTGGGGGGTGAGTGTGTATTGGGGTGAGTGTGTTTTGGGGCGAGTGTGTGTTGTGGTGAGTGTGTGTTGGGGTGAATGTGTGTTGGGGTGAGTGTGTTGGGGTGAGTGTGTATTGTGGTGAGTGTGTGTTTAGGGCGAGTGTGTGTTGGAGCTCAGTGTTCATTGGGGTGAGTATGTGTTGCGTTGAGAGTGTGTTGGGGGTGAGTGTGTGTTGGGGACAAGTGTGTATTGGGGTGAGTGTGTGTTTGGGGGTGAGTGTTTGTTTGGGGCGAGTGAATGTTTGGGGCGAGTGTGTGTTGGGGTGAGTGTGTGTTTGGGTGAGCAAGTGTTGGGGGTGAGTGTGTATTGGGGTCAGTGTGTGTTGGGGCGAGTGTGTGTTGGGGCGATGTGTGTTGGGGTGAATGTGTGTTGGGGGTGAGTGTGTTGGGGGTGAGAGTGTATTGGGGTGAGTGTGTGTTTAGTGTGAGTGTGTGTTGGAGGTCAGTGTGCGTTGGGGTGAGTGTGTGTTGCGTTGAGAGTGTGTTGGGGGTGAGAGTGTGTTTGGGGCGAGCATGTGTTGAAGTGATTGTGTGTTGGGGTGAGTGTGTATTGGGGGTGAGTGTGTGTTGGGGTTAGTGTGCGTTGGGGTGAGTGTGTGTGTTGGGGGTGAGTATGTGTTGGGGTAAGCGTGTGTTGGAGTGAATGTGTGTTGCAGGTGAGTGTGTGTTTGGGGTTTAGTGTGTGTTTGGGGTTTAGTATGTGTTTGGGGTTTAATGTGTGTTTGGGGTTTAATATGTGTTGGGGGTGAGTATGTGTTGGGGTTTAGTGTGTGTTGGGGTGAGTGTATGTTTGGGGTTTAGTGTGTGTGTTGGGGTGAGTGTGTGTTCGGGTGAGTGTGTGTTTGGGGTGAGTGTATGTTTGGGGTGAGTGTGTGTTTGCGGCAAGCGTGTGTTGTGGTGAGTGTGTGTTTGGGGGTGAGTGTGTTTTGGGGTGAGTGTGTGTTGGGGTGAGAGTGTGTTGGTGGTAAGTGTGTGTTGGGGTGTGTGTGTTCGGAGTGAGTGTGTGTTGGGATGAGTATGTGTTTGGGGTTGAGTGTGTGTTTTGGGGTGAGTGTGTGTTTTGGGGGTGAGTGTGTTGGGCGTGCATGTGTGTTTTGGGGTGAGTGTGTGTTTCGGGGGTGAGTGTGTGTTTTGGGGTGAGTGTGTGTTTTGGGGGTGAGTGTGTTGGGGGTGAGTGTGTGTTGGGGGTGAGTGTGTGTTTGGGGGTGAGTGTGTGTTTTGGGGGTAGTGTGTTGGGGTGAGTGTGTGTTTTGGGGTGAGTGTGTTTTGGGGGTGAGTATGTTCGGCGTGAGTGTGTTTTGGGGTGAGTGTGTGTTTTGGGGTGAGCATGTTGGGCATGAATGTGTGTTTTGGGGTGAGTGTGTGTTTTGGAGGTGAGTGTGTTGGGGGTGATTGTGTGTATTTTGGTGAGTGTGTGTTTTGGGGGTGAGTGTATGTTGGGTGAGTGTGTGACGGGGTAGGTGTGTGTTTTGGGGGTGAGTGTGTGTTTTGGGGGTGAGTGTGTTGGGGGTGAGTGTGTGTTTTGGGGTGAGTGTGTGTTTTGGGGGTGAGTGTGTTGGGGGTGAGTGTGTGGTTTGGGGTGAGTGTGTGTTTTGGGGATGAGTGGGTTGGGGGTGAGTGTGTGTTTTGGGAGTGTGTGTGTGTTTTGGGGTGAGTGTGTGTTTTGGGGTGTGTGTGTGTTTTGGGGGTGAGTGTGTTGGGGGTGAGTGTGTGTTTTGGGAGTGAGTGTATGTTGGGTGAGTGTGTGACGGGGTAGGTGTGTGTGTTTTGGGGGTGAGTGTGTGTTGGGGTGAGTGTATGTTGGGGGTGAGTGTATGTTTTGAAGGTGAGTGTGTGTTGGGGTGAGTGTGTTTTGGGGTGAGTGTGTTGGGGGTGAGTGTGTGTTTTGGGAGTGAGTGTATGTTGGGTGAGTGTGTGACGGGGTAGGTGTGTGTTTTGGGGGTGAGTGTGTGTTTTGGGGGTGAGTGTGTTGGGGGTGAGTGTGTGTTTTGGGGTGATTGTGTGTTTTGGGGGTGAGTGTGTTGGGGGTGAGTGTGTGGTTTGGGGTGAGTGTGTGTTTTGGGGAAGAGTGGGTTGGGGTGAGTGTGTGTTTTGGGAGTGAGTGTGTGTTTTGGGGTGAGTGTGTGTTTTGGGGTGTGTGTGTGTTTTGGGGGTGAGTGTGTGTGTTGGGGTGAGTGTGTGTTCGGGTGAGTGTGTGTTTGGGGTGAGTGTATGTTTGGGGTGAGTGTATGTTTGGGGTTTAGTGTGTGTGTTGGGGTGAGTGTGTGTTCGGGTGAGTGTGTGTTTGGGGTGAGTGTATGTTTGGGGTGAGTGTGTGTTTGCGGCAAGCGTGTGTTGTGGTGAGTGTGTTTGGGGGTGAGTGTGTTTTGGGGTGAGTGTGTGTTGGGGTGAGAGTGTGTTGGTGGTAAGTGTGTGTTGGGGTGTGTGTGTTCGGAGTGAGTGTGTGTTGGGATGAGTATGTGTTTGGGGTTGAGTGTGTGTTTTGGGGTGAGTGTGTGTTTTGGGGGTGAGTGTGTTGGGCGTGCATGTGTGTTTTGGGGTGAGTGTGTGTTTCGGGGTGAGTGTGTGTTTTGGGGTGAGTGTGTGTTCTGGGGGTGAGTGTGTTGGGGGTGAGTGTGTGTGTTGGGGTGAGTGTGTGGTTTGGGGGTGAGTGTGTTGGGGGTGAGTGTGTGTTTTGGGGTGAGTATGTGTGTTGGGGGTGAGTGTGTTGGGGGTGAGTATGTGTTTTGGCAGTGAGTGTGTGTTTTGGGGATGAGTGTGTGTTTTGGTGTGTGTGTGTTTTGGGGGTGAGTGTGTTGGGGTGAGTCTGTGGTTTGGGGTGAGTGTGTGTTTTGGGGATGAGTGGGTTGGGGGTGAGTGTGTGTTTTGGGAGTGTGTGTGTTTTGGGGGTGAGTGTGTGTTTTGGGGGTGAGTGTGTTGGGGGTGAGTGTGTGTTTTGGGGTAAGTGTGTGGTTTGGGGGTGAGTGTGTTGAGGGTGAGTGTGTGTTTTGGGGGTGAGTGTGTTTGGGGTGGGTGTGTGTTTTGGCAGTGAGTGTGTGTTTTGGGGGTGAGTGTGTGTTTTGGTGTGTGTGTGTTGGGGGTGAGTGTGTGGTTTGGGGATGAGTGGGTTGGGGGTGAGTGTGTGTTTTGGGGGTGTGTGTGTGTTTGAGGTGAGTGTGTATTGGGGGTGATTGTGTGTTTTGGGGGTGAGTGTGTGTTTTGGGGTGAGTGTGTGTTTTGGGGGTGAGTGTGTTGGGGGTCAGTGTGTGTTTTGGGGTAAGTGTGTGGTTTGGGGGTGAGTGTGTTGGGGGTGAGTGTGTGTTTTGGGGATGAGTGTGTGTTTTGGTGTGTGTGTGTTGGGGGTGAGTGTGTGGTTTGGGGTGAGTGTGTGTTTTGGGGATGAGTGGGTTGGGGGTGAGTGTGTGTTTTGGGAGTGAGTGTGTGTTTTGGGGGTGAGTGTGTGTTTTGGGGGGTGTGTGTGTTTTGGGGGTGAGTGTGTTGGGGTGAGTGTGTGTTTTGGGAGTGAGTGTATGTTGGGTGAGTGTGTGACGGGGAGGTGTGTGTTTTGGGGGTGAGTGTGTGTTTTGGGGGTGAGTGTGTTGGGGGTGAGTGTGTGTTTTGGGGTGAGTGTGTTGGGGGTGAGTGTGTGTTTTGGAGGTGAGTGTGTTGGGGGTGATTGTGTGTTTTGGGGTGAGTGTGTGTTTTGGGGGTGAGTGTGTTGGGTTGAGTGTGTGTTTTGGGAGTGAGTGTGTGTTTTGGGGGTTAGTGTGTGTTTTGGGGTGTGTGTGTGTTTTGGGGGTGAGTGTGTTGGGGTGAGTCTGTGTTTTGGGAGTGAGTGTGTGTTGGGTGAGTGTGTGACGGGGTAAGTGTGTGTTTTGGGGGTGAGTGTGTGTTGGGGTGAGTGTGTGTTCGGGGTGAGTGTGTGTTTTGGGGGTGAGTGTGTGTTGGGGTGAGTGTGTATTGGGGTGAGTGTGTGTTTGGGGTGAGTGTGTGTTTTGGGGGTGAGTGTGTGTTGGGGTGAGAGTGTGTTTGGGGGTGATTGTGTGTTTTGGGGGTGAGTGTGTGTTGGGGTGAGTGTGTTTTGGGTGTGTGTGTGTTTGAGGTGAGTGTGTATTGGGGGTGATTGTGTGTTTTGGGGGTGAGTGTGTGTTGGGGTGAGTGTGTTTTGGGGGTGTGTGTGTGTTTGAGGTGAGTGTGTATTGGGGGTGATTGTGTGTTTTGGGGGTGAGTGTGTGTTTTGGGGTGAGTGTGTGTTTTGGGGGTGAGTGTGTTGGGGGTGAGTGTGTGTGTTGGGGTGAGTGTGTGGTTTGGGGGTGAGTGTGTTGGGGGTGAGTGTGTGTTTTGGGGTGAGTATGTGTGTTGGGGGTGAGTGTGTTGGGGGTGAGTATGTGTTTTGGCAGTGAGTGTGTGTTTTGGGGGTGAGTGTGTGTTTTGGTGTGTATGTGTTTTGGGGTTGAGTGTGTTGGGGCGAGTCTGTGGTTTGGGGTGAGTGTGTGTTTTGGGGATGAGTGGGTTGGGGGTGAGTGTGTGTTTTGGGAGTGTGTGTGTTTTGGGGGTGAGTGTGTGTTTTGGGGGTGAGTGTGTTGGGGGTGAGTGTGTGTTTTGGGGTAAGTGTGTGGTTTGGGGGTGAGTGTGTTGGGGGTGAGTGTGTGTTTTGGGGGTGAGTGTGTTGGGGGTGAGTGTGTGTTTTGGCAGTGAGTGTGTGTTTTGGGGGTGAGTGTGTGTTTTGGTGTGTGTGTGTTGGGGGTGAGTGTGTGGTTTGGGGTGAGTGTGTGTTTTGGGGATGAGTGGGTTGGGGGTGAGTGTGTGTTTTGTGAGTGAGTGTGTGTTTTGGGGGTGAGTGTGTGTTTTGGGGGGTGTGTGTGTATTGGGGGTGAGTGTGTTGGGGGTGAGTGTGTGTTTTGGGAGTGAGTGTATGTTGGGTGAGTGTGTGACGGGGAGGTGTGTGTTTTGGGGGTGAGTGTGTGTTTTGGGGGTGAGTGTGTTGGGGGTGAGTGTGTGTTTTGGGGTGAGTGTGTTGGGGGTGAGTGTGTGTTTTGGGAGTGAGTGTATGTTGGGTGAGTGTGTGACGGGGTAGGTGTGTGTTTTGGGGGTGAGTGTGTGTTTTGGGGGTGAGTGTGTTGGGGGTGAGTGTGTGTTTTGGGGGTGAGTGTGTGTTGGGGTGAGTGTGTATTGGGGTGAGTGTGTGTTTGGGGTGAGTGTGTTTTGGTGGTGAGTGTGTGTTGGGGTGAGTGTGTTTTGGGCGTGTGTGTGTGTTTGAGGTGAGTGTGTATTGGGGGTGATTGTGTGTTTTGGGGGTGAGTGTGTGTTGGGGTGAGTGTGTTTTGGGGGTGTGTGTGTGTTTGAGGTGAGTGTGTATTGGGGGTGAGTGTGTTTTTTGGGGGTGAGTGTGTGTTTTGGGGTGAGTGTGTTTTTTGGGGGTGAGTGTGTTGGGAGTGAGTGTGTGTGTTGGGGTGAGTGTGTGGTTTGGGGGTGAGTGTGTTGGGGTGAGTGTGTGTTTTGGGGTGAGTATGTGTGTTGGGGGTGAGTGTGTTGGGGGTGAGTGTGTGTTTTGGCAGTGAGTGTGTGTTTTGGGGGTGAGTGTGTGTTTTGGTGTGTGTGTGTGTTTTGGGGGTGAGTGTGTTGGGGTGAGTCTGTGGTTTGGGGTGAGTGTGTGTTTTGGGGATGAGTGGGTTGGGGGTGAGTGTGTGTTTTGGGAGTGTGTGTGTTTTGGGGGTGAGTGTGTGTTTTGGGGGTGAGTGTGTTGGGGGTGAGTGTGTGTTTTGGGGATGAGTGGGTTGGGGGTGAGTGTGTGTTTTGGGAGTGTGTGTGTTTTGGGGGTGAGTGTGTGTTTTGGGGATGAGTGTGTTGGGGGTGAGTGTGTGTTTTGGGGTAAGTGTGTGGTTTGGGGGTGAGTGTGTTGAGGGTGAGTGTGTGTTTTGGGGGTGAGTGTGTTGGGGGTGGGTGTGTGTTTTGGCAGTGAGTGTGTGTTTTGGGGGTGAGTGTGTGTTTTGGTGTGTGCGTGTTGGGGGTGAGTGTGTGGTTTGGGGATGAGTGGGTTGGGGGTGAGTGTGTGTTTTGGGAGTGAGTGTGTGTTTTGGGGGTGAGTGTGTGTTTTGGGGGTGAGTGTGTTGGGGGTGAGTGTGTGTTTTGGGGTAAGTGTGTGGTTTGGGGGTGAGTGTGTTGAGGGGGAGTGTGTGTTTTGGGGGTGAGTGTGTTGGGGGTGGGTGTGTGTTTTGGCAGTGAGTGTGTGTTTTGGGGGTGAGTGTGTGTTTTGGTGTGTGTGTGTTGGGGGTGAGTGTGTGTTTTGGGAGTGAGTGTGTGTGTTGGGGGTGAGTGTGTGTTTTGGGAGTGAGTGTATGTTGGGTGAGTGTGTGACGGGGAGGTGTGTGTTTTGGGGGTGAGTGTATGTTTTGGGGGTGAGTGTGTTGGGGGTGACTGTGTGTTTTGGGGTGAGTGTGTTGGGGGTGAGTGTGTGTTTTGGGAGTGAGTGTATGTTGGGTGAGTGTGTGACGGGGTAGGTGTGTGTTTTGGGGGTGAGTGTGTGTTTTGGGGGTGAGTGTGTTGGGGGTGAGTGTGTGTTTTGGGGTGAGTGTGTGTTTTGGGGGTGAGTGTGTTGGGGGTGAGTGTGTGGTTTGGGGTGAGTGTGTGTTTTGGGGATGAGTGGGTTGGGGGTGAGTGTGTGTTTTGGGAGTGTGTGTGTGTTTTGGGGTGAGTGTGTGTTTTGGGGTGTGTGTGTGTTTTGGGGGTGAGTGTGTGTTTTGGGAGTGAGTGTATGTTGAGTGAGTGTGTGACGGGGTAGGTGTGTGTGTTTTGGGGGTGAGTGTGTGTTGGGGTGAGTGTATGTTGGGGGTGAGTGTATGTTTTGAAGGTGAGTGTGTGTTGGGGTGAGTGTGTGTTGGGGTGAGCGTGTATTGGGGTGAGTGTGTGTTGGGGGTGAGTGTGTGTGTTGGGGGTGAGTGTGTGTTTTGGGGGTGAGTGTGTGTTGGGGAGAGTGTGTGTTGGGGGTGAGTGTGTGTTTTGGGAGTGTGTGTGTTTTGGGGGTGAGTGTGTGTTTTGGGGGTGAGTGTGTTGGGGGTGAGTGTGTGTTTTGGGGTAAGTGTGTGGTTTGGGGGTGAGTGTGTTGAGGGTGAGTGTGTGTTTTGGGGGTGAGTGTGTTGGGGGTGGGTGTGTGTTTTGGCAGTGAGTGTGTGTTTTGGGGGTGAGTGTGTGTTTTGGTGTGTGTGTGTTGGGGGTGAGTGTGTGGTTTGGGGATGAGTGGGTTGGGGGTGAGTGTGTGTTTTGGGGGTGTGTGTGTGTTTGAGGTGAGTGTGTATTGGGGGTGATTGTGTGTTTTGGGGGTGAGTGTGTGTTTTGGGGTGAGTGTGTGTTTTGGGGGTGAGTGTGTTGGGGGTGAGTGTGTGTTTTGGGGTAAGTGTGTGGTTTGGGGGTGAGTGTGTTGGGGGTGAGTGTGTGTTTTGGGGATGAGTGTGTGTTTTGGTGTGTGTGTGTTGGGGGTGAGTGTGTGGTTTGGGGTGAGTGTGTGTTTTGGGGATGAGTGGGTTGGGGGTGAGTGTGTGTTTTGGGAGTGAGTGTGTGTTTTGGGGGTGAGTGTGTGTTTTGGGGGGTGTGTGTGTTTTGGGGGTGAGTGTGTTGGGGTGAGTGTGTGTTTTGGGAGTGAGTGTATGTTGGGTGAGTGTGTGACGGGGAGGTGTGTGTTTTGGGGGTGAGTGTGTGTTTTGGGGGTGAGTGTGTTGGGGGTGAGTGTGTGTTTTGGGGTGAGTGTGTTGGGGGTGAGTGTGTGTTTTGGAGGTGAGTGTGTTGGGGGTGATTGTGTGTTTTGGGGTGAGTGTGTGTTTTGGGGGTGAGTGTGTTGGGTTGAGTGTGTGTTTTGGGAGTGAGTGTGTGTTTTGGGGGTTAGTGTGTGTTTTGGGGTGTGTGTGTGTTTTGGGGGTGAGTGTGTTGGGGTGAGTCTGTGTTTTGGGAGTGAGTGTGTGTTGGGTGAGTGTGTGACGGGGTAAGTGTGTGTTTTGGGGGTGAGTGTGTGTTGGGGTGAGTGTGTGTTGGGGGTGAGTGTGTGTTTTGGGGGTGAGTGTGTGTTGGGGTGAGTGTGTATTGGGGTGAGTGTGTGTTTGGGGTGAGTGTGTGTTTTGGGGGTGAGTGTGTGTTGGGGTGAGAGTGTGTTTGGGGGTGATTGTGTGTTTTGGGGGTGAGTGTGTGTTGGGGTGAGTGTGTTTTGGGTGTGTGTGTGTTTGAGGTGAGTGTGTATTGGGGGTGATTGTGTGTTTTGGGGGTGAGTGTGTGTTGGGGTGAGTGTGTTTTGGGGGTGTGTGTGTGTTTGAGGTGAGTGTGTATTGGGGGTGATTGTGTGTTTTGGGGGTGAGTGTGTGTTTTGGGGTGAGTGTGTGTTTTGGGGGTGAGTGTGTTGGGGCTGAGTGTGTGTGTTGGGGTGAGTGTGTGGTTTGGGGGTGAGTGTGTTGGGGGTGAGTGTGTGTTTTGGGGTGAGTATGTGTGTTGGGGGTGAGTGTGTTGGGGGTGAGTATGTGTTTTGGCAGTGAGTGTGTGTTTTGGGGGTGAGTGTGTGTTTTGGTGTGTATGTGTTTTGGGGTTGAGTGTGTTGGGGCGAGTCTGTGGTTTGGGGTGAGTGTGTGTTTTGGGGATGAGTGGGTTGGGGGTGAGTGTGTGTTTTGGGAGTGTGTGTGTTTTGGGGGTGAGTGTGTGTTTTGGGGGTGAGTGTGTTGGGGGTGAGTGTGTGTTTTGGGGTAAGTGTGTGGTTTGGGGGTGAGTGTGTTGGGGGTGAGTGTGTGTTTTGGGGGTGAGTGTGTTGGGGGTGAGTGTGTGTTTTGGTAGTGAGTGTGTGTTTTGGGGGTGAGTGTGTGTTTTGGTGTGTGTGTGTTGGGGGTGAGTGTGTGGTTTGGGGTGAGTGTGTGTTTTGGGGATGAGTGGGTTGGGGGTGAGTGTGTGTTTTGTGAGTGAGTGTGTGTTTTGGGGGTGAGTGTGTGTTTTGGGGGGTGTGTGTGTATTGGGGGTGAGTGTGTTGGGGGTGAGTGTGTGTTTTGGGAGTGAGTGTATGTTGGGTGAGTGTGTGACGGGGAGGTGTGTGTTTTGGGGGTGAGTGTGTGTTTTGGGGGTGAGTGTGTTGGGGGTGAGTGTGTGTTTTGGGGTGAGTGTGTTGGGGGTGAGTGTGTGTTTTGGGAGTGAGTGTATGTTGGGTGAGTGTGTGACGGGGTAGGTGTGTGTTTTGGGGGTGAGTGTGTGTTTTGGGGGTGAGTGTGTTGGGGGTGAGTGTGTGTTTTGGGGGTGAGTGTGTGTTGGGGTGAGTGTGTATTGGGGTGAGTGTGTGTTTGGGGTGAGTGTGTTTTGGTGGTGAGTGTGTGTTGGGGTGAGTGTGTTTTGGGCGTGTGTGTGTGTTTGAGGTGAGTGTGTATTGGGGTGATTGTGTGTTTTGGGGGTGAGTGTGTGTTGGGGTGAGTGTGTTTTGGGGGTGTGTGTGTGTTTGAGGTGAGTGTGTATTGGGGGTGAGTGTGTTTTTTGGGGGTGAGTGTGTGTTTTGGAGTGAGTGTGTGTTTTGGGGGTGAGTGTGTTGGGAGTGAGTGTGTGTGTTGGGGTGAGTGTGTGGTTTGGGGGTGAGTGTGTTGGGGTGAGTGTGTGTTTTGGGGTGAGTATGTGTGTTGGGGGTGAGTGTGTTTGGGGTGAGTGTGTGTTTTGGCAGTGAGTGTGTGTTTTGGGGGTGAGTGTGTGTTTTGGTGTGTGTGTGTGTTTTGGGGGTGAGTGTGTTGGGGTGAGTCTGTGGTTTGGGGTGAGTGTGTGTTTTGGGGATGAGTGGGTTGGGGGTGAGTGTGTGTTTTGGGAGTGTGTGTGTTTTGGGGGTGAGTGTGTGTTTTGGGGGTGAGTGTGTTGGGGGTGAGTGTGTGTTTTGGGGATGAGTGGGTTGGGGGTGAGTGTGTGTTTTGGGAGTGTGTGTGTTTTGGGGGTGAGTGTGTGTTTTGGGGATGAGTGTGTTGGGGGTGAGTGTGTGTTTTGGGGTAAGTGTGTGGTTTGGGGGTGAGTGTGTTGAGGGTGAGTGTGTGTTTTGGGGGTGAGTGTGTTGGGGGTGGGTGTGTGTTTTGGCAGTGAGTGTGTGTTTTGGGGGTGAGTGTGTGTTTTGGTGTGTGCGTGTTGGGGGTGAGTGTGTGGTTTGGGGATGAGTGGGTTGGGGGTGAGTGTGTGTTTTGGGAGTGAGTGTGTGTTTTGGGGGTGAGTGTGTGTTTTGGGGGTGAGTGTGTTGGGGGTGAGTGTGTGTTTTGGGGTAAGTGTGTGGTTTGGGGGTGAGTGTGTTGAGGGTGAGTGTGTGTTTTGGGGGTGAGTGTGTTGGGGGTGGGTGTGTGTTTTGGCAGTGAGTGTGTGTTTTGGGGGTGAGTGTGTGTTTTGGTGTGTGTGTGTTGGGGGTGAGTGTGTGTTTTGGGAGTGAGTGTGTGTGTTGGGGGTGAGTGTGTGTTTTGGGAGTGAGTGTATGTTGGGTGAGTGTGTAACGGGGAGGTGTGTGTTTTGGGGGTGAGTGTATGTTTTGGGGGTGAGTGTGTTGGGGGTGACTGTGTGTTTTGGGGTGAGTGTGTTGGGGGTGAGTGTGTGTTTTGGGAGTGAGTGTATGTTGGGTGAGTGTGTGACGGGGTAGGTGTGTGTTTTGGGGGTGAGTGTGTGTTTTGGGGGTGAGTGTGTTGGGGGTGAGTGTGTGTTTTGGGGTGAGTGTGTGTTTTGGGGGTGAGTGTGTTGGGGGTGAGTGTGTGGTTTGGGGTGAGTGTGTGTTTTGGGGATGAGTGGGTTGGGGGTGAGTGTGTGTTTTGGGAGTGTGTGTGTGTTTTGGGGTGAGTGTGTGTTTTGGGGTGTGTGTGTGTTTTGGGGGTGAGTGTGTGTTTTGGGAGTGAGTGTATGTTGAGTGAGTGTGTGACGGGGTAGGTGTGTGTGTTTTGGGGGTGAGTGTGTGTTGGGGTGAGTGTATGTTGGGGGTGAGTGTATGTTTTGAAGGTGAGTGTGTGTTGGGGTGAGTGTGTGTTGGGGGGAGCGTGTATTGGGGTGAGTGTGTGTTGGGGGTGAGTGTGTGTGTTGGGGGTGAGTGTGTGTTTTGGGGGTGAGTGTGTGTTGGGGTGAGTGTGTGTTGGGGGTGAGTGTGTGTTTTGGGGGTGAGTGTGTGTTGGGGTGAGTGTGTATTGGGGTGAGTGTGTGTTTGGGGTGAGTGTGTGTTTTGGGGGTGAGTGTGTGTTGGGGTGAGAGTGTGTTTGGGGGTGATTGTGTGTTTTGGGGGTGAGTGTGTGTTGGGGTGAGTGTGTTTTGGGTGTGTGTGTGTTTGAGGTGAGCGTGTATTGGGGGTGATTGTGTGTTTTGGGGGTGAGTCTGTGTTGGGGTGAGTGTGTTTTGGGTGTGTGTGTGTGTTTGAGGTGAGTGTGTATTGGGGGTGATTGTGTGTTTTGGGGGTGAGTGTGTGTTTTGGGGTGAGTGTGTGTTTTGGGGGTGAGTGTGTTGGGGGTGAGTGTGTGTGTTGGGGTGAGTGTGTGGTTTGGGGGTGAGTGTGTTGGGGGTGAGTGTGTGTTTTGGGGTGAGTATGTGTGTTGGGGGTGAGTGTGTTGGGGGTGAGTATGTGTTTTGGCAGTGAGTGTGTGTTTTGGGGGTGAGTGTGTGTTTTGGTGTGTATGTGTTTTGGGGTTGAGTGTGTTGGGGCGAGTCTGTGGTTTGGGGTGAGTGTGTGTTTTGGGGATGAGTGGGTTGGGGGTGAGTGTGTGTTTTGGGAGTGTGTGTGTTTTGGGGGTGAGTGTGTGTTTTGGGGGTGAGTGTGTTGGGGGTGAGTGTGTGTTTTGGGGTAAGTGTGTGGTTTGGGGGTGAGTGTGTTGGGGGTGAGTGTGTGTTTTGGGGGTGAGTGTGTTGGGGGTGAGTGTGTGTTTTGGCAGTGAGTGTGTGTTTTGGGGGTGAGTGTGTGTTTTGGTGTGTGTGTGTTGGGGGTGAGTGTGTGGTTTGGGGTGAGTGTGTGTTTTGGGGATGAGTGGGTTGGGGGTGAGTGTGTGTTTTGGGAGTGAGTGTGTGTTTTGGGGGTGAGTGTGTGTTTTGGGGGGTGTGTGTGTTTTGGGGGTGAGTGTGTTGGGGGTGAGTGTGTGTTTTGGGAGTGAGTGTATGTTGGGTGAGTGTGTGACGGGGAGGTGTGTGTTTTGGGGGTGAGTGTGTGTTTTGGGGGTGAGTGTGTTGGGGGTGAGTGTGTGTTTTGGGGTGAGTGTGTTGGGGGTGAGTGTGTGTTTTGGGAGTGAGTGTATGTTGGGTGAGTGTGTGACGGGGTAGGTGTGTGTTTTGGGGGTGAGTGTGTGTTTTGGGGGTGAGTGTGTTGGGGGTGAGTGTGTGTTTTGGGGGTGAGTGTGTGTTGGGGTGAGTGTGTATTGGGGTGAGTGTGTGTTTGGGGTGAGTGTGTTTTGGTGGTGAGTGTGTGTTGGGGTGAGTGTGTTTTGGGCGTGTGTGTGTGTTTGAGGTGAGTGTGTATTGGGGGTGATTGTGTGTTTTGGGGGTGAGTGTGTGTTGGGGTGAGTGTGTTTTGGGGGTGTGTGTGTGTTTGAGGTGAGTGTGTATTGGGGGTGAGTGTGTTTTTTGGGGGTGAGTGTGTGTTTTGGGGTGAGTGTGTGTTTTGGGGGTGAGTGTGTTGGGAGTGAGTGTGTGTGTTGGGGTGAGTGTGTGGTTTGGGGGTGAGTGTGTTGGGGTGAGTGTGTGTTTTGGGGTGAGTATGTGTGTTGGGGGTGAGTGTGTTGGGGGTGAGTGTGTGTTTTGGCAGTGAGTGTGTGTTTTGGGGGTGAGTGTGTGTTTTGGTGTGTGTGTGTGTTTTGGGGGTGAGTGTGTTGGGGTGAGTCTGTGGTTTGGGGTGAGTGTGTGTTTTGGGGATGAGTGGGTTGGGGGTGAGTGTGTGTTTTGGGAGTGTGTGTGTTTTGGGGGTGAGTGTGTGTTTTGGGGGTGAGTGTGTTGGGGGTGAGTGTGTGTTTTGGGGATGAGTGGGTTGGGGGTGAGTGTGTGTTTTGGGAGTGTGTGTGTTTTGGGAGGAGTGTGTGTTTTGGGGATGAGTGTGTTGGGGGTGAGTGTGTGTTTTGGGGTAAGTGTGTGGTTTGGGGGTGAGTGTGTTGAGGGTGAGTGTGTGTTTTGGGGGTGAGTGTGTTGGGGGTGGGTGTGTGTTTTGGCAGTGAGTGTGTGTTTTGGGGGTGAGTGTGTGTTTTGGTGTGTGCGTGTTGGGGGTGAGTGTGTGGTTTGGGGATGAGTGGGTTGGGGGTGAGTGTGTGTTTTGGGAGTGAGTGTGTGGTTTGGGGGTGAGTGTGTGTTTTGGGGGTGAGTGTGTTGGGGGTGAGTGTGTGTTTTGGGGTAAGTGTGTGGTTTGGGGGTGAGTGTGTTGAGGGTGAGTGTGTGTATTGGGGGTGAGTGTGTTGGGGGTGGGTGTGTGTTTTGGCAGTGAGTGTGTGTTTTGGGGGTGAGTGTGTGTTTTGGTGTGTGTGTGTTGGGGGTGAGTGTGTGTTTTGGGAGTGAGTGTGTGTGTTGGGGGTGAGTGTGTGTTTTGGGAGTGAGTGTATGTTGGGTGAGTGTGTGACGGGGAGGTGTGTGTTTTGGGGGTGAGTGTATGTTTTGGGGGTGAGTGTGTTGGGGGTGACTGTGTGTTTTGGGGTGAGTGTGTTGGGGGTGAGTGTGTGTTTTGGGAGTGAGTGTATGTTGGGTGAGTGTGTGACGGGGTAGGTGTGTGTTTTGGGGGTGAGTGTGTGTTTTGGGGGTGAGTGTGTTGGGGGTGAGTGTGTGTTTTGGGGTGAGTGTGTGTTTTGGGGGTGAGTGTGTTGGGGGTGAGTGTGTGGTTTGGGGTGAGTGTGTGTTTTGGGGATGAGTGGGTTGGGGGTGAGTGTGTGTTTTGGGAGTGTGTGTGTGTTTTGGGGTGAGTGTGTGTTTTGGGGTGTGTGTGTGTTTTGGGGGTGAGTGTGTTGGGGGTGAGTGTGTGTTTTGGGAGTGAGTGTATGTTGAGTGAGTGTGTGACGGGGTAGGTGTGTGTGTTTTGGGGGTGAGTGTGTGTTGGGGTGAGTGTATGTTGGGGGTGAGTGTATGTTTTGAAGGTGAGTGTGTGTTGGGGTGAGTGTGTGTTGGGGTGAGCGTGTATTGGGGTGAGTGTGTGTTGGGGGTGAGTGTGTGTGTTGGGGGTGAGTGTGTGTTTTGGGGGTGAGTGTGTGTTGGGGTGAGTGTGTATTGGGGTGAGTGTGTGTTTGGGGTGAGTGTGTTTTGGTGGTGAGTGTGTGTTTGGGGTGAGTGTGTTGGGGTGAGTGTGTGTTTTGGGGGTGAGTGTGTGTTGGGGTGAGTGTATGTTGGGGGTGAGTGTGTGTTTTGGGGGTGAGTGTGTGTTGGGGTGAGTGTGTATTGGGGTGAGTGTGTGTTTGGGGTGAGTGTGTGTTGGGGGTGAGTGTGTGTTTTGTGGGTGAGTGTGTGTTGGGGTGAGTGTGTTTGGGGTGAGTGTGTGTTGGGGGTGAGTGTGTGTTTTGTGGGTGAGTGTGTGTTGGGGTGAGTGTGATTTGGTGGTGAGTGTGTGTTTTGGGGGTGAGTGTGTGTTGGGGTGAGTGTGTTTTGGTGGTGAGTGTGTGTTTGGGGTGAGTGTGTGTTGGGGGTGAGTGTGTGTTTTAGGGGTGAGTGTGTGTTTGGGGTGAGTGTGTGTTTTGGGGTGAGTGTGTGTTTTGGGGGTGAGTGTGTGTTGGGTGAGTGTGTTTTGGGGGTGAGTGTGTGTTGGGGGTGAGTGTGTGTTTTGGGGGTGAGTGTGTGTTGGGTGAGTGTGTTTTGGGGGTGAGTGTGTTTTGGGGGTGAGTGTGTGTAGGGTGAGTCTGTGTTGTGGGGGTGAGTGTGTGTTGGGGGTAAGTGTGTATTGGGGGTGAGTGTGTGTTTTAGGGTGAGTGTGTGTTGGGGGTGAGTGTGTGTTTTGGAGGTGAGTGGGTGTTGGGGTGAGTGTGTGTTGGGGTGAGTGTGTTTTGGGGTGAGTGTGTATTGGGGTGAGTGTGTGTTGGAGTGAGTGTGTATTGGGGGTGAGTGTGTGTTGGGGTAAGTGTGTATTGGTGGTGAGTGTGTTTTGGGGTGAGTGTGTGTTGGGGGTGAGTGTGTGTTTTGGGGGTGAGTGTGTGTTGGGTGAGTGTGTTTTTTTTTGGGGGTGAGTGTGTGTTGGGGGTGAGTGTGTGTTGGGTGAGTGTGTGTTTTGGGGGTGAGTGTGTGTTGGGGGTGAGTGTGTATTGGGGGTGAGTGTGTGTTTTGGGGTGAGTGTGTGTTGGGGGTGAGTGTGTATTGGGGGTGAGTGTGTTTTGGGGTGAGTGTGTATTGGGGGTGAGTGTGTGTTGGAGTGAGTGTGTTTTGGGGGTGAGTGTGTGTTGGGGTGAGTGTGTATTGGAGTGAGTGAGTATTGGGGGTGAGTGTGTGTTAGAGTGAGTGTGTATTGGGGGTGAGTGTGTGTTGGGGTGAGTGTGTATTGGTGGTGAGTGTGTTTTGGGGTGAGTGTGTGTTGGGGGTGAGTGTGTGTTGGAGTGAGTGTGTTTTGGGGTGAGTGTGTGTTGGGGGTGAGTGTGTGTTGGGGTGAGTGTGTGTTTTGGGAGTGAGTGTATGTTGGGTGAGTGTGTGACGGGGAGGTGTGTGTTTTGGGGGTGAGTGTGTGTTTTGGGGGTGAGTGTGTTGGGGGTGAGTGTGTGTTTTGGGGTGAGTGTGTGTTTTGGGGGTGTGTGTGTTGGGGGTGAGTGTGTGGTTTGGGGTGAGTGTGTGTTTTGGGGATGAGTCGGTTGGGGGTGAGTGTGTGTTTTGGGAGTGAGTGTGTGTTTTGGGGTGAGTGTGTGTTTTGGGGTGTGTGTGTGTTTTGGGGGTGAGTGTGTTGGGGGTGAGTGTGTGTTTTGGGAGCGAGTGTATGTTGGGTGAGTGTGTGACGGGGTAGGTGTGTGTGTTTTGGGGATGAGTGTGTGTTGGGGTGAGTGTATGTTGGGGGTGAGTGTATGTTTTGAAGGTGAGTGTGTGTTGGGGTGAGTGTGTGTTGGGGTGAGTGTGTATTGGGGTGAGTGTGTGTTGGGGGTGAGTGTGTGTGTTGGGGGTGAGTGTGTGTTTTGGGGGTGAGTGTGTGTTGGGGTGAGTGTGTATTGGGGTGAGTGTGTGTTTGGGGTGAGTGTGTTTTGGTGGTGAGTGTGTGTTGGGGTGAGTGTGTTTTGGGCGTGTGTGTGTGTTTGAGGTGAGTGTGTATTGGGGGTGATTGTGTGTTTTGGGGGTGAGTGTGTGTTGGGGTGAGTGTGTTTTGGGGGTGTGTGTGTGTTTGAGGTGAGTGTGTATTGGGGGTGATTGTGTGTTTTGGGGGTGAGTGTGTGTTTTGGGGTGAGTGTGTGTTTTGGGGGTGAGTGTGTTGGGGGTGAGTGTGTGTGTTGGGGTGAGTGTGTGGTTTGGGGGTGAGTGTGTTGGGGGTGAGTGTGTGTTTTGGGGTGAGTATGTGTGTTGGGGGTGAGTGTGTTGGGGGTGAGTGTGTGTTTTGGCAGTGAGTGTGAGTTTTGGGGGTGAGTGTGTGTTTTGGTGTGTGTGTGTGTTTTGGGGGTGAGTGCGTTGGGGTGAGTCTGTGGTTTGGGGTGAGTGTGTGTTTTGGGGATGAGTGGGTTGGGGGTGAGTGTGTGTTTTGGGAGTGTGTGTGTTTTGGGGGTGAGTGTGTGTTTTGGGGGTGAGTGTGTTGGGGGTGAGTGTGTGTTTTGGGGTAAGTGTGTGGTTTGGGGGTGAGTGTGTTGAGGGTGAGTGTGTGTTTTGGGGGTGAGTGTGTTGGGGGTGGGTGTGTGTTTTGGCAGTGAGTGTGTGTTTTGGGGGTGAGTGTGTGTTTTGGTGTGTGTGTTGGGGGTGAGTGTGTGGTTTGGGGATGAGTGGGTTGGGGGTGAGTGTGTGTTTTGGGAGTGAATGTGTGTTTTGGGGGTGAGTGTGTGTTTTGGGGGGTGTGTGTGTTTTGGGGGTGAGTGTGTTGGGGGTGAGTGTGTGTTTTGGGAGTGAGTGTATGTTGGGTGAGTGTGTGACGGGGAGGTGTGTGTTTTGGGGGTGAGTGTGTGTTTTGGGGGTGAGTGTGTTGGGGGTGACTGTGTGTTTTGGGGTGAGTGTGTGTTTTGGGGGTGAGTGTGTTGGGGGTGAGTGTGTGGTTTGGGGTGAGTGTGTGTTTTGGGGATGAGTGGGTTGGGGGTGAGTGTGTGTTTTGGGAGTGAGTGTGTGTTTTGGGGTGAGTGTGTGTTGGGGTGAGTGTGTATTGGAGTGAGTGTGTATTGGGGGTGAGTGTGTGTTGGAGTGAGTGTGTATTGGGGGTGAGTGTGTGTTGGGGTGAGTGTGTATTGGTGGTGAGTGTGTTTTGGGGTGAGTGTGTGTTGGGGGTGAGTGTGTGTTGGAGTGAGTGTGTTTTGGGGTGAGTGTGTGTTGGGGGTGAGTGTGTGTTGGGGTGAGTGTGTGTTTTGGGAGTGAGTGTATGTTGGGTGAGTGTGTGACGGGGAGGTGTGTGTTTTGGGGGTGAGTGTGTGTTTTGGGGGTGAGTGTGTTGGGGGTGAGTGTGTGTTTTGGGGTGAGTGTGTTGGGGGTGAGTGTGTGTTTTGGGAGTGAGTGTATGTTGGGTGAGTGTGTGACGGGGTAGGTGTGTGTTTTGGGGTGAGTGTGTGTTTTGGGGGTGAGTGTGTTGGGGGTGAGTGTGTGTTTTGGGGTGAGTGTGTGTTTTGGGGGTGTGTGTGTTGGGGGTGAGTGTGTGGTTTGGGGTGAGTGTGTGTTTTGGGGATGAGTCGGTTGGGGGTGAGTGTGTGTTTTGGGAGTGAGTGTGTGTTTTGGGGTGAGTGTGTGTTTTGGGGTGTGTGTGTGTTTTGGGGGTGAGTGTGTTGGGGGTGAGTGTGTGTTTTGGGAGCGAGTGTATGTTGGGTGAGTGTGTGACGGGGTAGGTGTGTGTGTTTTGGGGATGAGTGTGTGTTGGGGTGAGTGTGTTTTGGGGGTGTGTGTGTGTTTGAGGTGAGTGTGTATTGGGGGTGATTGTGTGTTTTGGGGGTGAGTGTGTGTTTTGGGGTGAGTGTGTGTTTTGGGGGTGAGTGTGTTGGGGGTGAGTGTGTGTGTTTGAGGTGAGTGTGTATTGGGGGTGATTGTGTGTTTTGGGGGTGAGTGTGTGTTGGGGTGAGTGTGTTTTGGGGGTGTGTGTGTGTTTGAGGTGAGTGTGTATTGGGGGTGATTGTGTGTTTTGGGGGTGAGTGTGTGTTTTGGGGTGAGTGTGTGTTTTGGGGGTGAGTGTGTTGGGGGTGAGTGTGTGTGTTGGGGTGAGTGTGTGGTTTGGGGGTGAGTGTGTTGGGGGTGAGTGTGTGTTTTGGGGTGAGTATGTGTGTTGGGGGTGAGTGTGTTGGGGGTGAGTGTGTGTTTTGGCAGTGAGTGTGTGTTTTGGGGGTGAGTGTGTGTTTTGGTGTGTGTGTGTGTTTTGGGGGTGAGTGCGTTGGGGTGAGTCTGTGGTTTGGGGTGAGTGTGTGTTTTGGGGATGAGTGGGTTGGGGGTGAGTGTGTGTTTTGGGAGTGTGTGTGTTTTGGGGGTGAGTGTGTGTTTTGGGGGTGAGTGTGTTGGGGGTGAGTGTGTGTTTTGGGGTAAGTGTGTGGTTTGGGGGTGAGTGTGTTGAGGGTGAGTGTGTGTTTTGGGGGTGAGTGTGTTGGGGGTGGGTGTGTGTTTTGGCAGTGAGTGTGTGTTTTGGGGGTGAGTGTGTGTTTTGGTGTGTGTGTGTTGGGGGTGAGTGTGTGGTTTGGGGATGAGTGGGTTGGGGGTGAGTGTGTGTTTTGGGAGTGAGTGTGTGTTTTGGGGGTGAGTGTGTGTTTTGGGGGGTGTGTGTGTTTTGGGGGTGAGTGTGTTGGGGGTGAGTGTGTGTTTTGGGAGTGAGTGTATGTTGGGTGAGTGTGTGACGGGGAGGTGTGTGGTTTGGGGGTGAGTGTGTGTTTTGGGGGTGAGTGTGTTGGGGGTGACTGTGTGTTTTGGGGTGAGTGTGTGTTTTGGGGGTGAGTGTGTTGGGGGTGAGTGTGTGGTTTGGGGTGAGTGTGTGTTTTGGGGATGAGTGGGTTGGGGGTGAGTGTGTGTTTTGGGAGTGAGTGTGTGTTTTGGGGTGTGTGTGTGTTGGGGTGAGTGTGTATTGGAGTGAGTGTGTATTGGGGGTGAGTGTGTGTTGGAGTGAGTGTGTATTGGGGGTGAGTGTGTGTTGGGGTGAGTGTGTATTGGTGGTGAGTGTGTTTTGGGGTGAGTGTGTGTTGGGGGTGAGTGTGTGTTGGAGTGAGTGTGTTTTGGGGTGAGTGTGTGTTGGGGGTGAGTGTGTGTTGGGGTGAGTGTGTGTTTTGGGAGTGAGTGTATGTTGGGTGAGTGTGTGACGGGGAGGTGTGTGTTTTGGGGGTGAGTGTGTGTTTTGGGGGTGAGTGTGTTGGGGGTGAGTGTGTGTTTTGGGGTGAGTGTGTTGGGGGTGAGTGTGTGTTTTGGGAGTGAGTGTATGTTGGGTGAGTGTGTGACGGGGTAGGTGTGTGTTTTGGGGGTGAGTGTGTGTTTTGGGGGTGAGTGTGTTGGGGGTGAGTGTGTGTTTTGGGGTGAGTGTGTGTTTTGGGGGTGTGTGTGTTGGGGGTGAGTGTGTGGTTTGGGGTGAGTGTGTGTTTTGGGGATGAGTCGGTTGGGGGTGAGTGTGTGTTTTGGGAGTGTGTGTGTTTTGGGGTGAGTGTGTGTTTTGGGGTGTGTGTGTGTTTTGGGGGTGAGTGTGTTGGGGGTGAGTGTGTGTTTTGGGAGCGAGTGTATGTTGGGTGAGTGTGTGACGGGGTAGGTGTGTGTGTTTTGGGGATGAGTGTGTGTTGGGGTGAGTGTATGTTGGGGGTGAGTGTATGTTTTGAAGGTGAGTGTGTGTTGGGGTGAGTGTGTGTTGGGGTGAGTGTGTATTGGGGTGAGTGTGTGTTGGGGGTGAGTGTGTGTGTTGGGGGTGAGTGTGTGTTTTGGGGGTGAGTGTGTGTTGGGGTGAGTGTGTATTGGGGTGAGTGTGTGTTTGGGGTGAGTGTGTTTTGGTGGTGAGTGTGTGTTGGGGTGAGTGTGTTTTGGGCGTGTGTGTGTGTTTGAGGTGAGTGTGTATTGGGGGTGATTGTGTGTTTTGGGGGTGAGTGTGTGTTGGGGTGAGTGTGTTTTGGGGGTGTGTGTGTGTTTGAGGTGAGTGTGTATTGGGGGTGATTGTGTGTTTTGGGGGTGAGTGTGTGTTTTGGGGTGAGTGTGTGTTTTGGGGGTGAGTGTGTTGGGGGTGAGTGTGTGTGTTGGGGTGAGTGTGTGGTTTGGGGGTGAGTGTGTTGGGGGTGAGTGTGTGTTTTGGGGTGAGTATGTGTGTTGGGGGTGAGTGTGTTGGGGGTGAGTGTGTATTTTGGCAGTGAGTGTGTGTTTTGGGGGTGAGTGTGTGTTTTGGTGTGTGTGTGTGTTTTGGGGGTGAGTGCGTTGGGGTGAGTCTGTGGTTTGGGGTGAGTGTGTGTTTTGGGGATGAGTGGGTTGGGGGTGAGTGTGTGTTTTGGGAGTGTGTGTGTTTTGGGGGTGAGTGTGTGTTTTGGGGGTGAGTGTGTTGGGGGTGAGTGTGTGTTTTGGGGTAAGTGTGTGGTTTGGGGGTGAGTGTGTTGAGGGTGAGTGTGTGTTTTGGGGGTGAGTGTGTTGGGGGTGGGTGTGTGTTTTGGCAGTGAGTGTGTGTTTTGGGGGTGAGTGTGTGTTTTGGTGTGTGTGTGTTGGGGGTGAGTGTGTGGTTTGGGGATGAGTGGGTTGGGGGTGAGTGTGTGTTTTGGGAGTGAGTGTGTGTTTTGGGGGTGAGTGTGTGTTTTGGGGGGTGTGTGTGTTTTGGGGGTGAGTGTGTTGGGGGTGAGTGTGTGTTTTGGGAGTGAGTGTATGTTGGGTGAGTGTGTGACGGGGAGGTGTGTGTTTTGGGGGTGAGTGTGTGTTTTGGGGGTGAGTGTGTTGGGGGTGACTGTGTGTTTTGGGGTGAGTGTGTGTTTTGGGGGTGAGTGTGTTGGGGGTGAGTGTGTGGTTTGGGGTGAGTGTGTGTTTTGGGGATGAGTGGGTTGGGGGTGAGTGTGTGTTTTGGGAGTGAGTGTGTGTTTTGGGGTGAGTGTGTGTTTTGGGGTGTGTGTGTGTTTTGGGGGTGAGTGTGTTGGGGGTGAGTGTGTGTTTTGGGAGTGAGTGTATGTTGGGTGAGTGTGTGACGGGGTAGGTGTGTGTGTTTTGGGGGTGAGTGTGTGTTGGGGTTAGTGTATGTTGGGGGTGAGTGTATGTTTTGTAGGTGAGTGTGTGTTGGGGTGAGTGTGTGTTGGGGTGAGTGTGTATTGGGGTGAGTGTGTGTTGGGGGTGAGTGTGTGTGTTGGGGGTGAGTGTGTGATTTGGGGGTGAGTGTGTGTTGGGGTGAGTGTGTATTGGGGTGAGTGTGTTGGGGTGAGTGTGTGTTTTGGGGGTGAGTGTGTGTTGGGGTGAGTGTATGTTGGGGGTGAGTGTGTGTTTTGGGGGTGAGTGTGTGTTGGCGTGAGTGTGTATTGGGGTGAGTGTGTGTTTGGGGTCAGTGTGTGTTGGGGGTGAGTGTGTGTTTTGGGGTGAGTGTGTGTTGGGGTGAGTGTGTATTGGAGTGAGTGTGTATTGGGGGTGAGTGTGTGTTGGAGTGAGTGTGTATTGGGGGTGAGTGTGTGTTGGGGTGAGTGTGTATTGGTGGTGAGTGTGTTTTGGGGTGAGTGTGTGTTGGGGGTGAGTGTGTGTTGGAGTGAGTGTGTTTTGGGGTGAGTGTGTGTTGGGGGTGAGTGTGTGTTGGGGTGAGTGTGTGTTTTGGGAGTGAGTGTATGTTGGGTGAGTGTGTGACGGGGAGGTGTGTGTTTTGGGGGTGAGTGTGTGTTTTGGGGGTGAGTGTGTTGGGGGTGAGTGTGTGTTTTGGGGTGAGTGTGTTGGGGGTGAGTGTGTGTTTTGGGAGTGAGTGTATGTTGGGTGAGTGTGTGACGGGGTAGGTGTGTGTTTTGGGGGTGAGTGTGTGTTTTGGGGGTGAGTGTGTTGGGGGTGAGTGTGTGTTTTGGGGTGAGTGTGTGTTTTGGGGATGAGTGGGTTGGGGGTGAGTGTGTGTTTTGGGAGTGAGTGTGTGTTTTGGGGTGAGTGTGTGTTTTGGGGTGTGTGTGTGTTTTGGGGGTGAGTGTGTTGGGGGTGAGTGTGTGTTCTGGGAGCGAGTGTATGTTGGGTGAGTGTGTGACGGGGTAGGTGTGTGTGTTTTGGGGATGAGTGTGTGTTGGGGTGAGTGTATGTTGGGGGTGAGTGTATGTTTTGAAGGTGAGTGTGTGTTGGGGTGAGTGTGTGTTGGGGTGAGTGTGTATTGGGGGTGAGTGTGTGTTGGGGGTGAGTGTGTGTGTTGGGGGTGAGTGTGTGTTTTGGGGGTGAGTGTGTGTTGGGGTGAGTGTGTATTGGGGTGAGTGTGTGTTTGGGGTGAGTGTGTTTTGGTGGTGAGTGTGTGTTGGGGTGAGTGTGTTTTGGGCGTGTGTGTGTGTTTGAGGTGAGTGTGTATTGGGGGTGATTGTGTGTTTTGGGGGTGAGTGTGTGTTGGGGTGAGTGTGTTTTGGGGGTGTGTGTGTGTTTGAGGTGAGTGTGTATTGGGGGTGATTGTGTGTTTTGGGGGTGAGTGTGTGTTTTGGGGTGAGTGTGTGTTTTGGGGGTGAGTGTGTTGGGGGTGAGTGTGTGTGTTGGGGTGAGTGTGTGGTTTGGGGGTGAGTGTGTTGGGGGTGAGTGTGTGTTTTGGGGTGAGTATGTGTGTTGGGGGTGAGTGTGTTGGGGGTGAGTGTGTGTTTTTTCAGTGAGTGTGTGTTTTGGGGGTGAGTGTGTGTTTTGGTGTGTGTGTGTGTTTTGGGGGTGAGTGCGTTGGGGTGAGTCTGTGGTTTGGGGTGAGTGTGTGTTTTGGGGATGAGTGGGTTGGGGGTGAGTGTGTGTTTTGGGAGTGTGTGTGTTTTGGGGGTGAGTGTGTGTTTTGGGGGTGAGTGTGTTGGGGGTGAGTGTGTGTTTTGGGGTAAGTGTGTGGTTTGGGGGTGAGTGTGTTGAGGGTGAGTGTGTGTTTTGGGGGTGAGTGTGTTGGGGGTGGGTGTGTGTTTTGGCAGTGAGTGTGTGTTTTGGGGGTGAGTGTGTGTTTTGGTGTGTGTGTGTTGGGGGTGAGTGTGTGGTTTGGGGATGAGTGGGTTGGGGGTGAGTGTGTGTTTTGGGAGTGAGTGTGTGTTTTGGGGGTGAGTGTGTGTTTTGGGGGGTGTGTGTGTTTTGGGGGTGAGTGTGTTGGGGGTGAGTGTGTGTTTTGGGAGTGAGTGTATGTTGGGTGAGTGTGTGACGGGGAGGTGTGTGTTTTGGGGGTGAGTGTGTGTTTTGGGGGTGAGTGTGTTGGGGGTGACTGTGTGTTTTGGGGTGAGTGTGTGTTTTGGGGGTGAGTGTGTTGGGGGTGAGTGTGTGGTTTGGGGTGAGTGTGTGTTTTGGGGATGAGTGGGTTGGGGGTGAGTGTGTGTTTTGGGAGTGAGTGTGTGTTTTGGGGTGAGTGTGTGTTTTGGGGTGTGTGTGTGTTTTGGGGGTGAGTGTGTTGGGGGTGAGTGTGTGTTTTGGGAGTGAGTGTATGTTGGGTGAGTGTGTGACGGGGTAGGTGTGTGTGTTTTGGGGGTGAGTGTGTGTTGGGGTTAGTGTATGTTGGGGGTGAGTGTATGTTTTGTAGGTGAGTGTGTGTTGGGGTGAGTGTGTGTTGGGGTGAGTGTGTATTGGGGTGAGTGTGTGTTGGGGGTGAGTGTGTGTGTTGGGGGTGAGTGTGTGATTTGGGGGTGAGTGTGTGTTGGGGTGAGTGTGTATTGGGGTGAGTGTGTTGGGGTGAGTGTGTGTTTTGGGGGTGAGTGTGTGTTGGGGTGAGTGTATGTTGGGGGTGAGTGTGTGTTTTGGGGGTGAGTGTGTGTTGGCGTGAGTGTGTATTGGGGTGAGTGTGTGTTTGGGGTCAGTGTGTGTTGGGGGTGAGTGTGTGTTTTGGGGTGAGTGTGTGTTGGGGTGAGTGTGTATTGGAGTGAGTGTGTATTGGGGGTGAGTGTGTGTTGGAGTGAGTGTGTATTGGGGGTGAGTGTGTGTTGGGGTGAGTGTGTATTGGTGGTGAGTGTGTTTTGGGGTGAGTGTGTGTTGGGGGTGAGTGTGTGTTGGAGTGAGTGTGTTTTGGGGTGAGTGTGTGTTGGGGGTGAGTGTGTGTTGGGGTGATTGTGTGTTTTGGGGGTGAGTGTGTGTTGGGGTGAGTGTGTTTTGGGGGTGTGTGTGTGTTTGAGGTGAGTGTGTATTGGGGGTGATTGTGTGTTTTGGGGGTGAGTGTGTGTTTTGGGGTGAGTGTGTGTTTTGGGGGTGAGTGTGTTGGGGGTGAGTGTGTGTGTTGGGGTGAGTGTGTGGTTTGGGGGTGAGTGTGTTGGGGGTGAGTGTGTGTTTTGGGGTGAGTATGTGTGTTGGGGGTGAGTGTGTTGGGGGTGAGTGTGTGTTGTGGCAGTGAGTGTGTGTTTTGGGGGTGAGTGTGTGTTTTGGTGTGTGTGTGTGTTTTGGGGGTGAGTGCGTTGGGGTGAGTCTGTGGTTTGGGGTGAGTGTGTGTTTTGGGGATGAGTGGGTTGGGGGTGAGTGTGTGTTTTGGGAGTGTGTGTGTTTTGGGGGTGAGTGTGTGTTTTGGGGGTGAGTGTGTTGGGGGTGAGTGTGTGTTTTGGGGTAAGTGTGTGGTTTGGGGGTGAGTGTGTTGAGGGTGAGTGTGTGTTTTGGGGGTGAGTGTGTTGGGGGTGGGTGTGTGTTTTGGCAGTGAGTGTGTGTTTTGGGGGTGAGTGTGTGTTTTGGTGTGTGTGTGTTGGGGGTGAGTGTGTGGTTTGGGGATGAGTGGGTTGGGGGTGAGTGTGTGTTTTGGGAGTGAGTGTGTGTTTTGGGGGTGAGTGTGTGTTTTGGGGGGTGTGTGTGTTTTGGGGGTGAGTGTGTTGGGGGTGAGTGTGTGTTTTGGGAGTGAGTGTATGTTGGGTGAGTGTGTGACGGGGAGGTGTGTGTTTTGGGGGTGAGTGTGTGTTTTGGGGGTGAGTGTGTTGGGGGTGACTGTGTGTTTTGGGGTGAGTGTGTGTTTTGGGGGTGAGTGTGTTGGGGGTGAGTGTGTGGTTTGGGGTGAGTGTGTGTTTTGGGGATGAGTGGGTTGGGGGTGAGTGTGTGTTTTGGGAGTGAGTGTGTGTTTTGGGGTGAGTGTGTGTTTTGGGGTGTGTGTGTGTTTTGGGGGTGAGTGTGTTGGGGGTGAGTGTGTGTTTTGGGAGTGAGTGTATGTTGGGTGAGTGTGTGACGGGGTAGGTGTGTGTGTTTTGGGGGTGAGTGTGTGTTGGGGTTAGTGTATGTTGGGGGTGAGTGTATGTTTTGTAGGTGAGTGTGTGTTGGGGTGAGTGTGTGTTGGGGTGAGTGTGTATTGGGGTGAGTGTGTGTTGGGGGTGAGTGTGTGTGTTGGGGGTGAGTGTGTGATTTGGGGGTGAGTGTGTGTTGGGGTGAGTGTGTATTGGGGTGAGTGTGTTGGGGTGAGTGTGTGTTTTGGGGGTGAGTGTGTGTTGGGGTGAGTGTATGTTGGGGGTGAGTGTGTGTTTTGGGGGTGAGTGTGTGTTGGGGTGAGTGTGTATTGGGGTGAGTGTGTGTTTGGGGTCAGTGTGTGTTGGGGGTGAGTGTGTGTTTTGTGGGTGAGTGTGTGTTGGGGTGAGTGTGTTTTGGTGGTGAGTGTGTGTTTGGGGTGAGTGTGTGTTGGGGGTGAGTGTGTGTTTTGTGGGTGAGTGTGTGTTGGGGTGAGTGTGTTTTGGTGGTGAGTGTGTGTTTTGGGGGTGAGTGTGTGTTGGGGTGAGTGTGTTTTGGTGGTGAGTGTGTGTTTGGGGTGAGTGTGTGTTGGGGGCGAGTGTGTGTTTTAGGGGTGAGTGTGTGTTTGGGGTGAGTGTGTGTTTTGGGGTGAGTGTGTGTTTTGGGGGTGAGTGTGTGTTGGGTGAGTGTGTTTTGGGGGTGAGTGTGTATTGGGGGTGAGTGTGTGTTTTGGGGTGAGTGTGTGTTGGGGGTGAGTGTGTGTTTTGGGGGTGAGTGTGTGTTGGGGTGAGTGTGTGTTGGGGTGAGTGTGTTTTGGGGTGAGTGTGTATTGGGGGTGAGTGTGTGTTGGAGTGAGTGTGTATTGGGGGTGAGTGTGTGTTGGGGTGAGTGTGTATTGGTGGTGAGTGTGTTTTGGGGTGAGTGTGTGTTGGGGGTGAGTGTGTGTTTTGGGGGTGAGTGTGTGTTGGGTGAGTGTGTTTTTTTGGGGGGTGAGTGTGTTTTGGGGGTGAGTGTGTGTTGGGTGAGTGTGTGTTTTGGGGGTGAGTGTGTGTTGGGGGTGAGTGTGTATTGGGGTGAGTGTGTGTTTTGGGGTGAGTGTGTGTTGGGGTGAGTGTGTGTTTTGGGGGTGAGTGTGTGTTGGGGGTGAGTGTGTATTGGGGGTGAGTGTGTGTTTTGGGGTGAGTGTGTGTTGGGGGTGAGTGTGTGTTTTGGGGGTGAGTGTGTGTTGGAGTGAGTGTGTTTTGGGGTGAGTGTGTATTGGGGTGAGTGTGTATTGGTGGTGAGTGTGTTTTGGGGTGAGTGTGTATTGGGGGTGAGTGTGTGTTGGAGTGAGTGTGTTTTGGGGGTGAGTGTGTGTTGGGGTGAGTGTGTATTGGAGTGAGTGTGTATTGGGGGTGAGTGTGTGTTGGAGTGAGTGTGTATTGGGGGTGAGTGTGTGTTGGGGTGAGTGTGTATTGGTGGTGAGTGTGTTTTGGGGTGAGTGTGTGTTGGGGGTGAGTGTGTGTTGGAGTGAGTGTGTTTTGGGGTGAGTGTGTGTTGGGGGTGAGTGTGTGTTGGAGTGAGTGTGTGTTGGGGTGAGTGTGTATTGGTGGTGAGTGTGTGTTGGGGTGAGTGTGTATTGGTGGTGAGTGTGTTTTGGGGTGAGTGTGTGTTGGTGGTGAGTGTGTGTTGGAGTGAGTGTGTTTTGGGGTGAGTGTGTTTTGGGGGTGAGTGTGTGTTGGGGGTGAGTGTGTTTTGGGGTGAGTGTGTGTTGGGGGTGAGTGTGTGTTGGGGGTGAGTGTGTTTTGGGGTGAGTGTGTGTTGGGGGTGAGTGTGTGTTGGGGTGAGTGTGTATTGGTGGTGAGTGTGTTTTGGGGTGAGTGTGTGTTGGGGGTGAGTGTGTGTTGGAGTGAGTGTGTTTTGGGGTGAGTGTGTGTTGGGGGTGAGTGTGTGTTGGGGTGAGTGTGTATTGGTGGTGAGTGTGTGTTTTGGGGATCACTGGCGGGTCTCCCACTTGAAACATCACACTCGGACCCAATTGGACAAATGTATGATCGACCACCTTATCAACCAATAGCAGCGTCAGAAACTCAAGGAGGCGTGGCCTTTGGCCTATAAATGACCAATCGGAGGCGGGGGCGGGGCCAGTGGCTGATGTGTCGCTGAGTGGATTCAGTCCCGGAGCAGGTCGTTATCCAGAAGCTGAACAGGAACTGATCGGGATCTGGTCTCGGAGTGTGTGGTAATCCGGTCCCGGAGCAGGTCTCAGGTGAGTCAGTAGATCCGTCTGTCAATCCCGCCTGCCCCGGAAATGTGTCTGAACAGGATTGATTACAAACAGGATCCGAAATAGCTGGAAAACCCAGAGGGACAGTCAAGTTACTGTGAGGTCCAACCCCACAATGATCCTGATCCAGGCACAGATCCTGATCCAGGCAGAGATCCTGATCCCCGTGCATATCCTGATCCAGGCACAGATCCTGATCCAGGCAGAGATCCTGATCCCCGTGCAGATCCTGATCCAGGCAGAGATCCTGATCCAGGCACAGATCCTGATCCAGGCAGAGATCCTGATCCCCGTACAGGTCCTGATCCCCGTGCAGATCCTGATCCAGGCAGAGATCCTGATCCAGGTACAGATCCTGATCCAGATCCAGACACAGACACAGATCCTGATCCAGACACAGATCCTGATCCAGGCAGAGATCCTGATCCCCATACAGATTCTGAACCAGTTGCTGTCTGGACGTACTTGTGGAACTGCCCTGAGCCAGTGTCCCTGCCAGAAAGTGTCTCTGACCCTGTAGCTCTCTCTAACACTGTCCCTTCAATCTCTGGGAATAGCTTGCTGTTGGTTTCACAGTGACTCTGGTTAGCCCTGCTTCCTCATAGCACTAGAGACCCGGGTTCAGGGGTCAGTGTAGACTTGTTGAGGTGAACTGACTGTCCCTACGCTGTAGGGAATCTATGGACTATGCTGGGCTGTTCCTCATTCTGTGACCAAACTCTGTGTGATACTATTCTTGACAGGCATGGAATAAAGTGAGTGAGAGACAGGAAACAGGGGGTTGTGGTGACATTTCTCAGTGAGATCCCCCATATTCTAGTGCTGGGAGTGCTGCTTTTATTAAATCTCGATTACTATTGTAACTGGTTGTGTGCACAGAGTAAAATGTCCAAACTCCAAAAATCACAAAAAAAGGTAGTACTCCAAATCCAGAGGGGATGCAGATGGAAGGGTGGTCTTTATTTTAAAGGGAATAGAGCACAGAAGCAAATAAGTTTTGCTAAAACTATACCAGGCACCAGGCAGAGCACAGCTGGAATACTGTATTATGTTTGGGCCTCTCACCTATGAAAAAAATATCCTGGTATTGGAGGCAGTCCAGAGGAGGGAGAGAATGAGAAAATACGGCTTTTACTTGTTAGGATATAAAAGAATGAGAGGTGACCTTATTGAAATATACAAAATTCTTAGAGGACTTGATTTGGAAGGCTTGTTGGAGAGTCCAAAACCAGAGGGTATAATCTCAGAGTGCTTCAGAGAACATCTCCGGGACACCCGCACCAACCAACCCCATTACCCCTTGGCCGAACACTTCAATTACCCCCCCTCCCACTCTGCCGAGGACATGCAGGTCCTGGGCCTCCTCCATCAACTCCCCCTCACCACCCGACGCCTGGACGAAGAATGCCTCATGGTAAAAACAATGACTGCAGATGCTGGAAACCAGATTCTGGATTAGTGGTGCTGGAAGAGCACAGCAGTTCAGGCAGCATCCAAGGAGCAGCAAAATCGACGTTTCGGGCAAAAGCCCTTCATCAGGAATAAAGGCAGTGAGCCTGAAGTGTGGAGAGATAAGCTAGAGGTGGGTGGGGGTGGGGAGAAAGTAGCATAGAGTACAATGGGTGAGTGGGGGAGGGGATGAAGGTGATAGGTCAGGGAGGAGAGGGTGGAGTGGTTAGGTGGAAAAGAAGATAGGCAGGTAGGACAAATCGTGGGGACAGTGCTGAGCTGGAAGTTTGGAACTAGGGTGAGGTGGGGGAAGGGGAAATGAGGAAACTGTTGAAGTCCACATTGATGCCCTGGGGTTGATGTGTTCCGAGGCGGAAGATGAGGCGTTCTTCCTCCAGGCGTCTGGTGGTGAGGGAGCGGCGGTGAAGGAGGCCCAGGACCTCCATGTTCCCAGCAGAGTGGGAGGGGGAGTTGAAATGTTGGGCCACGGGGCGGTTTGGTTGATTGGTGCGCGTGTCACGGAGATGTTCCCTAAAGCGCTCCGCTAGGAGGCATCCCGTTTCCCCAATGTAGAGGAGACCGCATCGGGAGCAACGGATACAATAAATGATATTAGTGGATGTGCAGGTAAAACTTTGATGGATGTGGAAGGCTCCTTTAGGGCCTTGGATGGAGGTGAGGGAGGAGGTGTGGGCACAGGTTTTACAGTTCCTGCGGTGGCAGGGGCAAGTGCCAGAATGGGAGGGTGGGTTGTAGGGGGGCGTGGACCTGACCAGGTAGTCATGGAGGGAACGGTCTTTGCAGAAGGCGGAAAGGGGTGGGGAGGGAAATATATCCCTGGTGGTGGGGTCTGTTTGGAGGTGGCAGAAATGTCGGCGGATGATTTGGTTTATGCGAAGGTTGGTAGGGTGGAAGGTGAGCACCAGGGGCGTTCTGTCCTCGTTACAGTTGGAGGGATGGGGTCTGAGGGCGGAGGGGCGGGATGTGGATGAGATGCGTTGGAGGCCATCTTTAACCACGTGGGAAGGGAAATTGCGGTCTCTAAAGAAGGAGGCCATCTGGTGTGTTCTATGGTGGAACTGGTCCTCCTGGGAGTAGATACGGCGGAGGCAGAGGAATTGGGAATACAGGATGGCATTTTTGCAAGAGATAGGGTAGGAAGAGGTGTAATCCAGGTAGCTGTGGGAGTCGGTGGGTTTGTAAAAAATGTCAGTGTCAAGTCGGTCATCATTAATGGAGATGGAGAGGTCCAGGAAGGGGAGGGAGGTGTCAGAGATGGTCCAGGTAAATTTAAGGTCAGGGTGGAATGTGTTGGTGAAGTTGATGAATTGCTCAACCTCCTCGCGGGAGCATGAGGTGGTGCCAATGCAGTCATCAATGTAGCGGAGGAAGAGGTGGGGAGTGGTGCCGGTGTAATTACGGAAGATCGACTATTCTATGTAGCCAACAAAGAGACAGGCATAGCTGGGGCCCATACGTGTGCCCATGGCTACGCCTTTGGTTTGGAGGAAGTGGGAGGATTCGAAGGAGAAATTGTTAAGGGTGAGGACCAGTTCGGCCAAACGAATGAGAGTGTCGGTGGAAGGGTACTGTTGGGGACGTCGGGAGAGGAAAGAACGGAGGGCTTGGAGGCCCTGGTCATGGCGGATGGAGAAACATATCAGCCATGATTGAATGACGGAGCAGATTCGATGGGCTGAATGGCCTAATTTCTGCTCCTGTCTTATGGTCTTATTCCTTCCCACAAAGGGTGTTTGGGCTTAGAGACCACTTTTCCCGATCCCTGTGAACCCAGCTGGTTATTTCTTGATGATTTTCAAACCAATTTTGAATTCTCGGTGAGGATTTCCATTCTGTGGATTGGTGAGCGGTCTGGCGGAAGGAGTGGTCCCAGGGCAGCTGTGGCTAAGGGGTATGGGGCGGGAGACTGGTCCCTGGGGGGGGTTGGCTGAATTCGTAAAGGGATGGTGGGCCATTGTGTGATTCTGCAAAGACTGCTAGAGAATACTGCTTTCCCAATACCTCCCACCCTCACCTAATCACCCCCACCCTCACCCTCACCTAACCATCCTCACCTAACCACCCCACACTCACCTAACCACTCCCACCCTCACCCTCACCTAACCACCCCCACACTCACCTAACCACTCCCACCCTCACCCTCACCTAACCATCCTCACCTAACCACCCCCACACTCACCTAACCACCCCCACCCTCACCCTCACCTAACCACCCCCATACTCACTTAACCACACCTGCCCTCACCCTCATCTAACCACCCCCACCCTCACCCTCACCTAACCACCCCACACTCACCTAACCACTCCCACCCTCACCCTCACCTAACCACCCCCACACTCACCTAACCACCCCCATACTCACTTAACCACACCTGCCCTCACCCTCATCTAACCACCCCCACCCTCACCCTCACCTAACCACCCCCACCCTCACCCTCACCTAACCACCCCCATACTCACTTAACCACACCCGCCCTCACCCTCATCTAACCACACCCGCCCTCACCCTCATCTAACCACCCCCACCCTCACCCTCACCTAACCATCCTCACCTAACCACCCCCGCCCCTCACTCTCATCTAACCAACCACATCCTCACCTAACCACCCTCACCTAACCACCCCCACCCTCACCCTCACCTAACCAGCCCCACACTCACCTAACCACCCCCACCCTCACCTAACCATCCTCACCTAACCACTCCCAACCCCACCCTCACCTTACCACCCCCACCCTCACCCTCACCTAACCAGCCCCACACTCACCTAACCAGCCCCACACTCACCTAACCACCCCCACCTCCCACCCTCATCTAACCACCTCCCACCCTCATCTAACCACCTCCCACCCTCACCCAGCCACACCCACCCTCACCCAACCATCCCCAATCTCACTTAACCACCCTCACCCTCACCTAACCATCCTCACCCTCACCCTCACCTAACCACCCCCACCCTCACCTAACCATCCTCACCTAACCACCCCCACCCTCACCCTCACCTAACCACCCCCACACTCACCTAACCACCCCCACCCTCATCCTCACCTAACCAAACCCACCCTCACCCTCACCTAACAACCTTCACCCTCCCCTAACCGCCTCCACCCTCACGCTCACCTAACCACCCTACCCTCACCCTCACCTAACCACCCTCACCATCACCTCACCAGCCCCACCCTCACCCTCACCTAACCACCTCCACCCTCACCCTCACCTAACCAAACCCACCCTCACCCTCACCTAATCCCTCCACCGTCACCTAACTACCCCCACCCTCACCTAGCCACCCCCACACTCCCCTAACCACCACCACGCTCACCTAATCACCCCCACCTCCTCCTAACCACCCTCACCTAACCACCCTCACCCTCACCTAACCACCCCCACCCCACCCTCACCTAACCACCCTCACCAAACCACCCCCACTCTCACCTAACCACCCCACACTCACCTAACCACCCCCACCCTCACCTAACCAGCCCACCCCCGCCCTCAAATCCTCCAACCCTGGCAACATCCTTGTAAATCTTTTCTGAACCTTTTCAAGTTTCACATCATCCTTCCAATAGGAAGGAGACCAGAATTGTCCTTACGACCTGGTGGGGGAGTCCAGAACTAGAGGGTTTAGGGTGAGAGGGGAAAGATATAAAAGAGACCTAAGGGGCAATTTTTTCACACAGAGGGTATGGAATGAGCTGCCAGAGGAAGTGGTGGAGGCTGGTACAATGGGGCGGCACGGTGGCACAGTGGTTAGCACTGCTGCCTCACAGCGCCAGAGACCTGGGTTCAATTCCCGCCTCAGGCGACTCTCTGTGTGGAGTTTGCACATTCTCCCCGTGTCTGCGTGGGTTTCCTCCGGGTGCTCCGGTTTCCTCCCACAGTCCAAAGATGTGCAGGTCAGGTGAATTGGCCATGCTAAATTGCCCGTAGTGTTAGGTAAGGGGTATGGGTGGGTTGCGCTTCGGCGGGGCAGTGTGGACTTGTTGGGCCGAAGGGCCTGTTTCCACACTGTAAGTAATCTAATCTAATCTAATCTAATCATTTAAAAGGCATCTGGCTGCGTATATGAATAGGAAGGGTGTGGAGAGATGTGGGTCGGGTGCTGGCAGGTGGGCCTAGATTGGGTTGGGATATCTGGTTGGCATGGACGGGTTGGACCGAAGGGTCTGTTTCCATGCTGTACATCTCTATGACTCTATACTATGATAAAACCTCAAAATTATCTTGAGAAGGTGACTTAAAAGAAGTTCTGGAATTTATATATTAATGAACTGAAACCCGCAACCCATTTTAAAAGGACTGCAATTTGACGACAGCCCACTGGCCCCTTACCCAGGGCTATTAAGGATAGGTACTATCCCACATCTCACAACAGCATTTTTCTAAAACAGTCTAATGGAGAGCCAGGACAGAGTCAGGTGAGAATTGGGAGGATTGACAGAGTAAAGGACACACTAAGGGACACAGGGGGATGAAGCAATGGGACTGACAAACAGGATCAAGGAACACACTGTCTGCAGTCGGATATGATTTGGAGATAGTGACTAGGCTTCAGCCAGCCAATGGGAAAGAGTCAGTATATCGATGATGTCACACATTAGCCCATCCTACTGGGTCCAGGTTGAAAGTAGGAAGTACAGAGTTCCTCATTTGCAGGAGATGACTGAGCAGTTATTGTAGAGCTACACTCACAGCTGGATACACAGGATGGGGGAAGTCTTCCCTCAAAGCCTTACACAACATTATTCTCCAAATTACCATCTAATGTGGAACCTACCTCCAGCGCATACACAAGCAGAACATTCCTCACCCTGACTACTTCCTGTGTGAAAGAAAAGCTTTTAATTCAAATCACTCCTGTCTCATAGGACTTGAAATCCATGCAAATGTGGCCTGTTTGAAAAAGTGATCTTCTTAAATAATAATCAGGGATGCATTAGTTAGGGGTAAGGGGAGGGTAGGGGAATGGGTCTGGGTGGGATACTGTTTGGAGGGTCAGTGTGGACTTGTTGGGCCTAATGGCCTGTTTCCACACTGTAGGGAGTCTATGATTCAATGAAATGCTGCCTATCCAGCGAGACCCTAATCCTGTAAATGTATAAAGAAAAAAAAAATCTCCCACACCTTTGATCCTTTCATCAGAGTAAATTATATAAACTGTAAAGAGTTGGGAGCCTAGCATTGACCCCTGGAGCACAGCATCCTGCCTTTGGCTCCTCTCTGTGCCATCACTAGGGGGATTGAATCCCGACTGCGGTCTCTCTCCCTATCCTGTAATGTCGAACATCTGCTGGATATGTTTTGCCTGAATGAATGGTTTCTGAGCGCTGATTTTCCTGTTGTCTCTCCCTGACAGGATGTTGCCACTGTTGAAGCAGGTGGCTCTGGGCCAAGGCTCTATCCGGGCCTACCTCTGGTTCTTCGTCATTGCCCTGGCCTTGACCGCCATCATCAAAGCTGCACTCGGTGCCCTCAACCTGCTGAGGCGTTTCCGGGACAACACCAGGAGGTTGAGGTGTTTTGAAAGTCCCCCCAGGAGGAGCTGGCTGATGGGGCACCTGGGAATGGTAGGATCCCTGGAAAGCAGAGTGGGAAGCCCCTTCGCTGGGAGGTGGGAGACTGACAGATCCTGGATCTACGCCGACACACCGGGAAGGGGACAGGAATAATTGAGGCTGTTCTGTGAACCAGTGGAGGGTGGAGGGGCTGTGGATAACTGACCCTAAAAACAACCCATGGGCTTTTGGGGAGGTAGAGGGTGGAGAATTGGGGCCTTCCCCCTCAGTCTAGCCCCTGTCCACCATGACTCTGATTTGGGGGCAGGGCGTGGAGACCAGCGGGGAAGCAGAGCTATGACTATGACCAGGGGCAGGGTGGCCATGATCTTACTGACTGGATGAACACAGGTTCGAGGGGCTGAATGGCCTGCTCCTGTTCCTGAGTCCCGTGTTTCTGACACGGCATGGGGTGGCATCCATAAGGCTGAAGCATCTGTTGAACCGATGTAGAATCAGAGAAAATCGGAACACGAATAGGCCATTTTCCCTTCAAGCCTGCCCCACCGTTCAATATGATCAGCCAATTCATTATCTTGTTACCTATACCTTTGATCCCTTCAGCCCCATGAACAACATTGAACTCTTTCTTGAGGACTTTCAATGCTTTGACCTCAACAGTTTCCATGGCAGCTCTCCCAGTCTCTGGGTGAAGAGATTTCTCCTCCTCTCACTCCGATACGGCCCACTCTGCATCCTCAAACTGTGACCCCAGTTCTGAGCTTCCCAGACGTTGGGAATATCCTTCCTGTGTTTACCCTGCCCGGTCCTATTGGAATTTTATAGGTATCTATGAGAGCTCCCCCTCTGTTGTAAACCATGGTGAATATAGTCTGAACTGATCCAGGCTCTCTTCACAAGCCAGTCCCAGGAATGGATTATGGATTTTGTTGCAATGTGAAGGTGTAGGAGTAAGGGGGATTGTATAGCTCTGTCACACTCCTGTCTCCGCGTGTGTGTGTGTGGTGGGGAGGGGAAGGGACTCTGTGTCTGTGAGTGTGTGTGTATGTGTCTGTGTGTGTGGGTATTCGTCCTCGTGGGTGCCTTCTCTTTGTAACTCCAACTGCTCAGACGCGCTATGACCTACCTGTGGTGCAGGTGGGATTTGAACCAGGGACCTCCTGCCTCAGAGGTAGGGACACTACCACTGCACCACAGGCGCTTTCCGTTCTCCCCGTTCAGTGGGTGTTTTGTTAAGTTGACTAACTACCTGAAACCTGCTGCTTGGATCTGTGTTTGCTGTGACTTTGCATCCTAATGTCTCTCTCTGTTTGTACACCCCACTGTGGGCAGGTCAACCCCGATGAGGAAGGCATGAGAAAGATCGCAGAGCTGGTTTTGACATTCCCACTCACCATGAAGACATGGCTGGGACCAGCTTTGCCACTGATCTCGCTGTTCCACCCCGATTACATTAAGCCTGTCCTGTTGGCATCAGGTATTCAGTCAAAGCCCGAGCCGATGAGTATTGAAGTAAGGTGCTGGGAGAGGCTGTGGACACCTCAGTCCTCAGGTACTGACTGAGACAATCAGAATGGGATCCTGTCTAACAGGGAGAGGCAGACAGGCCAAGACAGAGGGATGGGACAGGCAAGTGGCAATGCAGCAAGGGGCCATTGGTTGTTACAATCCACACCAAGGGGACAGTCGGCTGTTCCTGATCCAAGATTCACCTGTTTCTCATGGGTCCGCTTTTCAATGTGGGCCCTGGGGGCAGGTGAAGGGTAGATTGGGTGGGTCAGCTGGTTGTCATGGAGATGGCAGCGGTTTCTCATAAACGTGGATTTCAGTGACCGGCCTGTGTGATACACAGTAGGCAGCAGGCCACAGGTCTGACTCTTCCACTAAAAGTTTTTGACGTTATTAAGAGCCAGATCCTCAGGTGAATCTCTGGAATATGCCCATCAATTTTGCCTGTCCTTGGATCTTGACATGGGGTTATCAGGACTCAATATTGTTGCCTTGGTGTATTGGATAGTGAGACAGTGTCAAGCCAGCTCTATAGGCACTGAGCATACAGGCTTCAGCCAGGTTAGGCCCCAGAGCCTTGGTAACTGCCCGACTTTGCTAAAATGGCTGCCCTCACACAAAATGGTTGCCATTGTGAAGGCACTGAGGTGTAACCAGGATCTCCCATCACACGCCCCAGTTCTGACTTTACTGAGGAACCATCATTATCTCTGAGCAGAAGTCAACTTTGACTATTAAACGTGAATCAGGACGGGCCCTGGGAGGGTAGGTGAGGTAACTTGACACAGGTCCCTCCTCAGTTTGTGAGGAATGTATCTGTTTGAATTCAGCTGTGGAGAAGCTGATACAGTGAAAAAACTGTCAATTTTTTCTCTCTATGTACGCTATTGAATTCAGATACAGGTCAGTGTCTCCAGATATGTGTGTCATCTCTAAAAGCTGAAAGTTTGTTTTATAAAAGTTTGGAGTTCTTCACAGCCAGATCCTTTCCTAAATAGACTGTTGTTCACAAGGAGAAAGTGAGGACTGCAGATGCTGGAGATCAGAGCTGAAAATGTGTTGCTAGAAAAGCACAGCAGGTCGGATTCCTGAAGGGCTCATGCCCGAAACGTCGATTCTCCTGCTCCTTGGATGCTGCCTGACCTGCTGCGCTTTTCCAGCCACACATTTTCAGCTGTTGTTCACAAGGCCAGGTTTGTGGGCAAAAATACGATCTTTCTGGCAATTTAAAGAAAGGTGACTGCTTGGATAGCTTGGTCTCTCTGGTATATCTGTTGGTGCTTTTGGTGTGCTCACCTCTCCACTATTGGCGATGTCATTGGTGTGACCCCTTCGCTCTCTGTTCATTGTTTGTCTGATCTATTGCTCTTGGCTGGTTGGGCAGTCTTACTTGCTGGGGATTGAAGTGGAATAGTGACCTTGTACCGTGCCCTGAGGTAAACCATCAGGAGTCACCTTAACATGCCCTAGATCCCTGGTCCAAATCAATCCAAACATCTCCTCTGCTGCTTTTCACCCTCTATGTGTCCTCCTTCACTCAATCTCCTTGTGTTGTTTTCTTTCTATCCTCTTTCTCACTGCCTCTCCCTTTGTCCCTGTCTAATTCCTCTCTTCCTTCACTCCCTCAATCCCTGACTCTTGTCCCTCTCTGTTTATCCCACAGGTTACATGGGATCTCATCTGTGTGTTCACATGGTTGAGGTGTTTCATAACCCTCTATCAATCCCAAATTAATTCCACTGCCCTGTATTCCTGATGAAGGGCTTTTGCCCGAAACGTCAATTTTCCTGCTCCTTGGATACTGCCTGAACTGCCTTTTCCAGCACCACTCTAATCCAGAATCTGGTTTCCAGCATCTGCAGTCATTGTTTTTACCAAATCTCACTGGCCGCGCACTCTCCCCATAGCCCTGTAACAATCCCAAGCTAATCCCACTGCCCCACTCTCTCCCCATAGCCCTGTATCAATCCCAAACTAATCCCACTGCCCCATTCTCTCCCCATAGCCCTGTATCAATCCCAAACTATTCCCACTGCCCCCACTCTCTCCCAATAACTCTGTTTCAATCCCCAAACTAGTCCCACTGCCCCACACTCCCCCCCATAGCCCTGCATCGATCCCCAAACAAATCCCACTGCCCCACACTCCCCCCCCATAGCCCTGCATCGATCCCCAAACAAATCCCACTGCCCCACTCTCTCCCCATAGCCCTGTATCAATCCCAAACTATTCCCACTGCCCCCACTCTCTCCCCATAGCCCTGTATCAATCCCAAACTATTCCCACTGCCCCCACTCTCTCCCCATAGCCCTGTATCAATCCCAAACTATTCCCACTGCCCCCACTCTCTCCCCCATAGCCCTGTATCAATCCCCAAACTAATCCCACTGCCCCATTCTCTCCCCATAGTCCTGTATGAATCCCCAAACTAATCCCACTGCCCCACTCACTCCCCATAGCCCTGTATCAATCCCCAAACTAATCCCACTGCCCCACTCTCTCCCCATAGCCCTGTATCAATCCCCAAACTAATCCCACTGCCCCACTCACTCCCCATAGCCCTGTATCAATCCCAAACTATTCCCACTGCCCCCACTCTCTCCCAATAACTCTGTATCAATCCCCAAACTAGTCCCACTGCCCCACACTCCCCCCATAGCCCTGCATCAATCCCCAAACTAATCCCACTGCCCCATTCTCTCCCCATAGTCCTGTATGAATCCCCAAACTAATCCCACTGCCCCACTCACTCCCCATAGCCCTGTATCAATCCCCAAACTATTCCCACTGCCTCACTCTCTCCCCATAGCCCTGTATCAATCCCCAAACTAATCCCACTGCCCCTGCTCTCCCCATAGCCCTGTATCAATCCCCAAAATAATCCCACTACCCCGCTCTCTCCCCATAGCCCTGTATCAATCTCCAAACTAATCCCACTGCCCCTGCTCTCCCCATAGCCCTGTATCAATCCCCAAAATAATCCCACTACCCCGCTCTCTCCCCATAGCCCTGTATCAATCCCCAAAATAATCCCACTACCCCGCTCTCTCCCCATAGCCCTGTATCAATCTCCAAACTAATCCCACTGCCCCGCTCTCTCCCCATAGCCCTGTATCAATCTCCAAACTAATCCCACTGCCCCATTCTCTCCCCATAGTCCTGTATGAATCCCCAAACTAATCCCACTGCCCCACTCTCTCCCCATAGCCCTGTATCAATCCCCAAACTAATCCCACAGCCCCGTGCTATCCCCATAGCCCTGTATCAATCCCCAAACTAATCCCACTGCCCCACTCTCTCCCCATAGCCCTGTATCAATCCCCAAACTAATCCCACTGCCCCACTCACTCCCCATAGCCCTGTATCAATCACAAACTAATCCCACTGCCCCACTCTCTCCCCATAGCCCTGTATCAATCACAAACTAACCCCATTACAAGCATACACATCTAAGTGAATAATCACCATTTCACTCTGTATATATTTAATATGCATACTTGGATTTATTTTGAATTAACCAGTTCAAAGATGGGACTTGAAAATGCGTCTCTCTCGCTCAGTGTTAAGGACACTACCACTAAGGAGTCCTTAAACTAGTGGTTCACCTAAATCCCGAATTAATACCCATCAACTACCTTTAACTAATCATAATTAACAGAATGAATTCACCCTGCACCCCCCTCCTCCGTTTGCAGACTGTCTCCCTGCTTTTGTGTGGTGTGTGTGGGTGTGTGTCTGTGGTGTGTGTGTGTCGGGGTGTATGTGTGTGGGTGTGTGTGTATGGGTGTGTGTATCTGTGCGTGTCTGTGTCAGGGTGTGTGTCTGTGTCGGTGTATTTCGGGGTGTGTGTGTGTGTGGGTGTGTATTTGTGTGTCTGTGGGTGTTTGTGTCAGGGTGTGTGTGTGTCAGTGTGTGTATGTTGGAGTGTGTGGGGTGGGTGTGGGTGTCTGTGGGTGTGGGTGTCTGTGGGTGTGGGTGTCTGTGGGTGTGGGTGTCTGTGGGTGTGGGTGTCTCCTTCCATTTTACTTCAGTTGGCTCTTTCCCATGTTATTTGCTCACTCGTCATCCATCTCTTCCGTTTTCTGTTTGTCGCCTTTATTCTCTCCTTCTCTATCTGTCTCTCTTGTTTTCTCTCTCTCTCTCTCTCTCTCTCTCTCTTTTCCACCCCCCATCTCTGTATGTTCCTCCCTCCCCAGCACTGGACTATATTGCAGGGTAATTATTTAATACTGCGGCTCTATGAAGTAAATCTTTTGCTTGTGTGAAAATAATTCCTAATAGAAGGACCACTGCATGAGCTGGGGACAAAATGACACCATTTCAGAATTATATGACCAGCTTCAGCCTGAACTTTTGATCAATTTTTCCGGACTTCACAAAGACCTGTTTCCTAACCAGGGTCCACTTCTGCTGCACCAGGACACCTCGTGTGTCAATGGCAAACTGTTTCAGCTGCTGATTTTTCCATGGAATCCATACAGTGTGGAAACAGGCCATTTGACCCGACAAGTCCACACCGACCCTCCGAAGAACGTCCCTCCCAGACCCATTCCCCTCCCCTTTCCCAGGAACCCTGCACTTCCCATGGCTAATCCATCTAACCTGCACATCCCTGAACACTATGGGTGATTTACCATGGTCAATCCACCCTAGCCTACACATCCCTGAACACTATGGGTAATGTACCGTGGCCCACCAGACGTGCACAACTTTGGAATGTGGGAGTAAACCGGAGCACCCAGAGGAGACCTACTCTGGAATCGATGCCTGGTTTGGTGGTCCCAGAGGGGACCTGGAAAATGGTTCATTGTGAATTCCGTGGCTTGGCTAGTTATTTAATCTCAATCTTCTCTGAATTCACCAAGTCCCTTTTCTGAATGTGCTGAAGCAGAACTCACTATCCAATTATCTTTTCAATTGCGAAGATTGATTGATAAAGGGGGTGGTCTTAATAATTTTCTGCCCAAATTGGTTGTCTTTGGGCTCAAACTGATTGGGATTTGATGATGGTTTGTTGGGAATCGAGGGTTTGATTGCCTTTTTTGCCTATTACTCTCTTGTTAACTTCTTGCCTCCCACCTGATCTTTATTTCATTAGATCCGCAGTTCAGAGGAAGGCCTTAACCTGGTTAATGACATCGTCAAACGCTATGTATACTGCTGCCTTACGTGGTTTGGACCCACCTACCCAATAGTGAGACTTTTCCATCCAGCCTACACCAAATGTGTCCTTTTGGCATCAGGTAGAGGAGCTTCCACCCTCCAACACAGATCAGAAAATTGGTATCAGTTCGAATAATGTCCTCAGTTTGGTGAACTCTGGTTACTTATGTTTGGGATCTAGTAGATCTCACCATGGAAAGGGAATTGGGGAAGCACTTGATCAATATGAGGGTGATCAGAGAGCTCTTTCAAAGGCTAGCACAGGGGCAGGGGGCTGAATGGCCTAATCTGACTCTGCTCCTTAGCACCAGCCTGTCAACCATGAGCCAGTGATGTTCCATCAATGTCAACTCTGTCAGACGTTGCTGACCCTTTCCGTTCACTGAGTGTTTACAAAATGAAGCAAGTTGTTTTCTTTGTTATTTTGGATTCACAGGGATTCTGGTTTGGAAAGAACCTAGGAGTAGGCCAGGATGAGATGTGGAAGTCTTTCAGGGAATGTTGGAGTCAGTGTTAAGCCTCAGTGTCTCAATCACTTTGTCAGAGAGGCTGTTGTTTTATCCTGCTTTGTCTCTATTCCTTCCATCTCCCAGCCCTCTCTCAGCCTAAGAGGAAAAGCAATCTGCCCGATGGTCTATTTGTTATCTTTTCTCAGACTATGGACAGCGCTGCTTGGGTCCAGTGTTTATTGCCCATCAGGGGTAAATGTAGTATAATGGGTGGGTTACTCTTTGGAGGATCGGTTTGGACTTGTTGGGCTGAAGGGCCTGTTTCCACATGGTGATGATTGTATGATTCTAGGTGCCCTTGAGAAAGTGATGGGGAGCTGCCTTCTTGAACTGCTGATATCCACTGGCTGGGCGGTCCACTGGCTGGGCGGTCCATTCCTTCTCGCCTTTGTGGTGGGGTTGAGTGGTTTTCTTGGCCATTTGAGAATTAACCCAATTGCTGTGGTTCTGAAATCACACGTAGGGCAGACTGGGTCAGCACGGCAGATTTCCCTCTTTCTAAAGGGCATTATTGAACTCTTTGGTTATCCCATGACAATCGATGACAATTCCGTGGCCAACACTAAAGAAACTAGCTATTTAATTCCACATTTGTGGAGTTACTGGATTTCAATTCCATCAGCTGCCAGAGAGAGTGAGATTTGAACACCTGCCCACAGCATTAATCTGAACCACTGGATTATAATCCTGTCTCCTGACAATGTTCACTTAGAGTTTCCATCACGAGACCTATTAAGAGCTGTTGGAGTCACCTGCTTCCACCCCCGTCACAGTGAGATTAGTGAATATTGGTGCCCAATGCATTGATAAATCAATGGGTCAAACTCTAAACAGATGGCCCAGCTGTATTTGGAGAAAGTTGTGTTCTACATACCACATTGGAAGATATCTAATCGGATGTGGACTTTTGGTCAAGCTCATAAAATGTTTGACTTTCGAAAGGTGTTCAGTGATCAATGATCAACTGTTTTTTTTATTGATCAATGGTTTAATGTTTAACAAATCTGAAGTGAGAGGGGTTTGCTGTTTGGTTCCGTGACATCTGAAGCAGCTTTTGCATCCTCAGAATCAGAATCTGAAGAGGGAAGGCTCTACATTGGAAACAGTACAACCACAATGGCTTGATAAATCTCCTCCTGCACTCCATGGTTAATTGAGTATAGGTTTGGGGGTGCCAGAATTTCAAACAGAGAGCAGGGAGGGCTTTCTCTGAAGCAATACAAGGCACTAGTCGGACCACAGCTGGAATACTGTGAATAGCTTTGACCCATATCTAAGGACAGATATATTGGCACTGGAGGTAGTCTGGTGAAGGTTCACTAGATTTATCCATGATGTGGACGTGCCGGTGTTGGACTGGGGTGTACAAAGTTAAAAATCACACAACACCAGGTTATAGTCCAACAGGTTTATTTGGAGGCACCCTGGATAGATTTATTCAGAGTATGGAGGGATATTCTTATAAGAAGTAATTGAGTAGGTTGGGCCTGGAGTGTAGGAGAATGAGACTGAAGTTTATTGAAAAATTGAACATTTCGAGGGAATTGTGGAGAGAATTGTATCCCCAATGGGAGTCTCTACATCCAGAGGGTAAAATGTCAGAGTTAGCAGTTTCACCTTTACACAGATATAAGGAGAACTTTTCTTCTGTCACATTGTGAGGGGGTGGGATTATCTATTGTGTACACACTGTGAGGGGGCGGTATAGTCTATAACGTACACACCGTGAGGGGTGGGATAGTCTATAGGATACACACCGTGAGGTGTGGGATAGTCTATAGGGTACACACTATGATGGGTGGGATAGTCTATAAAGTACACACTGTGAAGGGTGGGAAAGCCTATAGCATACACACAGTGAGGGGTGGGATAGTCTTTAGGGTACACAGTGAAGGGATGGATAGTCTATAGGATACACACTGTGATGGGATGGGATAGTCTATAGGGTACACACTGTGATGGGGTGGGATAGTCTATAGCGTACACACAGCGAGGGGTGGGATGGTCTATAGGGTACACACTGTGAGGGGTGGGATAGTCTATAGGATACACACTGAGGGGTGGGATAGTCTATAGCGTACACAGCGAGGGTGGGATAGTCGATAGGTTCACACAGTGAGGGGTGGGATAGTCGATAGGTTCACACAGTGAGGGGTGGGATAGTCGATAGGTTCACACAGTGAGGGGTGGGATAGTCGATAGGTTCACACAGTGAGGGGTGGGATAGTCGATAGGATACACACTGAGGGGTGGGATAGTCTATAGCGTACACACAGTGAGGGGTGGGATAGTCGATAGGTTCACACAGCGAGGGTGGGATAGGCTATAGGGTACACACAGTGAGGGGTGGGATAGGCTATAGGGTACACACAGTGAGGGGTGGGATAGTCGATAGGTTCACACAGTGAGGGGTGGGATAGTCGATAGGTTCACACAGTGAGGGGTGGGATAGTCGATAGGTTCACACAGTGAGGGGTGGGATAGTCGATAGGTTCACACAGTGAGGGGTGGGATAGTCGATAGGTTCACACAGTGAGGGGTGGGATAGTCGATAGGTTCACACAGTGAGGGGTGGGATAGTCGATAGGTTCACACAGTGAGGGGTGGGATAGTCGATAGGTTCACACAGTGAGGGGTGGGAAAGGCTATAGGGTACACACTGTGAGGGGTGGGATAGTCGATAGGTTCACACTGTGAGGGGTGGGATAGTCGATAGGTTCACACAGTGAGGGGTGCAGGGGTTGATAGTATCTGTAGGGTATGATAGGTGGTATCGTCTCCCTTTCCGTGATGGTTGTGGCTGGTTATTGTGAATCCGATGATCATTAAGTCTCCCCCACTGGGAACCCCCGCTTGTGTTCAGTAAACTTTTATCTGACGGTTGTAGCTTTGATGTCTTTAGGGTACACACTTTGTGCGATGAGATTTTTGGTTGATTTGATGGGCTGAGCTGGCAATGTGAGCTAGTGCTGTGGTACAATGAAGGTGGCTTGTTCAGGAGGGAAAGGGCCTGGACCTCGAACCTCCCAATCTCATCAACTCCCCCTGGATCTGCGAGATTGCACTGATTTGTAGGAAAACAGTATATAGGTACTGAGTCACCTTTGGCATTGTGGAGCATTAAGTATGTTAGCAATTAACAAAATCGTTGTAAAATGACCAGCTTCCCATTTTGAAACGATTTGTTCAGATTAGATTCCGGACAGTGTGGGCCCACCAGTCCACACCGACCCTCCGAAGAGTAACCCATCCAGACCCATTTGATTGTTTGTTCAATCAAGGTATATTTCAATGTCCAGTTCAAGTTGCATCACACTGTAAACTTTTGCTATAAATTTTGTATCTTACAATGTGTCCTCCACAATCGCCTGATGAAGGAGCAGCGCTCCGAAAGCTAGTGCTTCCAATTAAACTTGTTGGACTATAACTTGGTGTTGTGTGATTTTTAAACTTTCTACACCCCAGTTCAACACCAGCTCCTCCATGGGTCTGGAGTCACATGTAGGCCAGACCAGGTGAGGATGACAGATTTCCTTCCCTAAAAGGCCTTGATGAACCAGAATGGATTTTTTTTTTGAAACAATAAGACCTTTAGCCTTTATTGAATTCAATCTGAATCAGTGGGATTTGAACGCAGGACCCCAGAGTCTCTGGATTAATAATCTGGCGATATTATCAAGATGTGCAGGTTTGGATGGATTGGTCATGCTAAATTGCCTATAGTGCTCAGGGATGTGTACATTAGAGATGTTAGTCAGGGTAAATATAGAGTAATAGAGTAGGGGGTGCGTGAATCTGGAGGGTTGGTGTGGACTTGTTGGGCCAAATGGCCTGTTTCCACACTGTAGGGATTCTGTGATTCCATTAGCTTCAGTGAGAGGAAAGACTCGCTGGGAAAGTTTGGTATCATTTACGAATTTGAGCTGTTTATAGTTTAGCTCCATGCAAACTCAAGACTACACCCACCCTGGATAATAAGCATTTACTCTTTCTATTTATTATTTGTTATTCATTTGCAGGATGCCAGTTTGGCCAGTATTTATTGCTTTTCTCTTATTGCTGGATTAGGGTGCTGTTAGGATTCTGGCCCAGTGAGCTGAAGGAATGGCGAGGTATTTCCAAGTCAGGATAGTGCACAGCATGCAGGGGAATGCAACTAACCTGCCTCGAATTGTCTTTATGATGTGGTGTTCTCCTTTTGAGTGATTGTAGAGTTTGGGTTCATCAAATCTTGTCTTCACTCTGTGTTTCAGCTTCCATTGCCCCAAAGGACAAACTTTTCTACGGTTTCCTCAGGCCTTGGTTGGGTAAGTAGTGGCCATTTTGTGTTGTCCTCCAACATTCCCGTCTCATTCGCTGTCCCTCGCTCCCCGATAATTTCTACGGGGGAGCTGTGTGCAGGAGCCGGGGTGGGGGGGGTAACCTTCGGTTAAAGTCTTTTCCCCGCTCCCACTTCGGCTTCCTGTACTGACCTCCCAGTGAGAGGTCCAGTTCTGAGGAAGGGTCACTGGACCCAAAATATTGACTATGTTTCTCTCTCCACAGTTGCTGCCAGACGTGCTGAGTTTCTCCAGCTCTCTCTGTGGGCCTCCCCAACAGATCCCTCACAGACCCCGACACCCAACAGCTACCCCACAGTCTCCCGGAGGTCAAACCCCTCCCTCCCTCCCCACAACCACAAGGTGTGGCATTGTACAGCAGGAATGCCCTGTCTGAACTGACCTGTGAACTTTGTCTTGGCCCTATCAGGTGATGGCCTGCTGATCAGTAAAGGGGAGCGATGGGCTCGGCACAGACGCCTGTTAACACCCGCCTTTCACTTTGACATCTTAAAGCCCTATGTCAAAATCTTCAACCAATCAACCAACATCCTCCACGTGAGTAACACACTGAGGGAGAGCTGGCACTGTCAGAGAGGGAGAGAGGGGGGAAGAGGGAGAGAGGGGGGAAGAGGGAGAGAGGGGGGAAGAGGGAGAGAGGCGGGAAGAGGGAGAGAGGGGGGAGAGAGGGAGGGAGGGAGAGGGGGAGAGAGGGAGGGAGAGGGGCGAGAGAGGGAGGGAGGGAGAGGGGGAGGGAGGAGGAAGAGAGGGGCGAGAGGGAGGGAGGGAGGGTGGGGGGGAGAGAGAGGGTGGGAGAGAGGGGCGAGAGAGAGGGTGGGAGAGAGGGGTGAGAGAGAGGGAGGGAGGGAGAAGGGAGGGAGAGAGAGCGTGGGAGGGAGGGAGAGAGAGGGAGGGAGAGAGTGAGGGGGGAGAGAGAGACGGGGAAAGAGAGGGGGGGGAGAGAGAGGGAAGGAGGGAGAGGTAAGGAGAGAGGAGGGAGAGGGAGGGAGAGAGTGGGGAGAGGGAGGGAGGGACAGAGACGAGGAGGGAGAAGAAGGGAGGGAGTGAGAGAGATGGCACTGACACTGTGACAGTCACTGTGTCCCTGAGTGTGAGCTGGCACTGTGGGTGTTCGTGTCCCTGAGTGTGAGCTGGCACTGTGGGTGATCGTGTCCCTGAGCGTGAGCTGGCACTGTGGGTGATCGTGTCCCTGAGCGTGAGCTGGCACTGTGGGTGATCGTGTCCCTGAGCGTGAGCTGGCACTGTGGGTGTTCGTGTCCCTGAGCGTGAGCTGGCACTGTGGGTGTTCGTGTCCCTGAGTGTGAGCTGGCACTGTGGGTGATCGTGTCCCTGAGTGTGAGCTGGCACTTTGGGTGATCGTGTCCCTGAGTGTGAGCTGGCACTGTGGGTGATCATGTCCTGAGTGTGAGCTGGCACTGTGGGTGATCGTGTCCCTGAGTGTGAGCTGGCACTGTGGGGTGGGGTGAGGAGGTGTGTTGGTGCTGCCTGTGGGGATAAGATGTGTTACACTGGGAAGGGTTTTGGAATTACCATGGGGATAGGACGGTGCTGCATGCTGCAGCCGACTGACCCCTGCCCCGTTGCCTCAGTGTCACTCTCCCTGCCCTCCCCACTCTCTCCCACAGGGTGTGCCAGTAGGTACCTGATTCTGTGCTGACCTGTTTACCCATAGCCCCTCTCTGTGTGTGTAACTCCCCCCCCATCCGTGAGTGTATCTCCCTGGAGCTCTCATCCATATGCAGTTCCTTGATGACCCAGTAGCCAGTGGGCCCCAGCTCAAGCTCCCCACCCCCTCCCGGTGTCTGGACTGGCCGCTCTGTAAATGGTCGGTGTTGTTGTGCGGCCACGGCTTGTTGGTGTTTCCTGTGGGGCTGCTGCGTTGTGTTTGAACTCCCCTCCGTATAGACACGTTGGGGAATGGCAGATGTTTCTCTGTCTCGCTGCAGGAGAAATGGGAGCGGCTGATATCAGAGGGAGCAACTTCACTGGAGATGTTTGAACACATTAGTCTGATGACCTTGGACAGTCTCCTGAAATGTACCTTCAGCTACGACAGTAACTGCCAGCTGTGAGTAACTCCAGGCCACACACCACCCACTGGCTTCTCTATGGGTAAGGCAGGACTCTGTCAGGTCAGCCATACACTTACTGTATGGGAGAGGGGCTGAATGGCCTCCTCATGTTGCTCAACCCCACGTTGCTATGGAGCGATTGCCCCTGGTGGGGGTATCGAGGCATTTGAAATGGGTGCAGAAACAGGCCATTCGGCCCTGCATACTATCCACTAAGATCACGGCTGACAGGATTTCCCAGCCACAGAATTTTGGATGGTTTCCATGGAGATTGTTCTGATTTCTGACAGTGATGAGTGTGTTGTGACAAGACCTAGCAGACAGCTGCCTGGGCTGTGGTAACTGTGGACGGAGTTGGATTCACTTTGGAAAAACCGCACTGTCTCATCGACTCCACCAAAACACAACATCGCCCCCTCCCCCGATACCAGCGGCCATCGTAGAAGTCTGCACCTCCCTCCCTCCACACTACCCCCCTCCCTCGGTGACTCCCTTACACCCCACTCCCCACAGCCCTCTCGATGACTCTGCTACCCCCTGAACCCCCCACATCGGTGACTCTCTTAGCCCCTCTACCCCTCCCCCCCACTCAGTGACTCTCTTACTCCCCCCCCCCCCCAAGCCCCTTCGGTGACTCCCTTACCCCCCCCCACCCCATGCTTCCCTTCCTCCCACAACCCTCCCCTCTCTCGGTGACTCCCTTACCCCCACCCCTCACCCCCTCCCCACTCCCCCCTCCCCCCCTCAGTGACTCTTACCCCCACTCCCCTCTGCCCTCTCGGTGAGTCTGACCTCCCCACCCCTCTCCCCCTCCCCAACCCTCCCCTCTCTCGGTGACTCCTTCACCCCCACCCCTCACCCCCTCCCCACTCCCCCCTCCCCCCTTCAGTGACTCTTACCCCCACTCCCCTCTGCCCTCTCGGTGAGTCTGACCTCCCCACCCCTCTCCCCCTCCCCCAACCCTCCCCTCTCTCGGTGACTCCTTCACCCCCACCCCTCTCCCCCTCCCCAACCCTCCCCTCTCTCAGTGACTCCTTCACCCCCACCCCTCTCGCCCTCCCCTCTCCCCCTCAGTGACTCTTACCCCACCCCTCCCCACTCCCCTCTCGGTGAGTCTTACCTCCCCACCCCTCTCCCCCTCCCCTCTCTCGGTGACTCCCTTACCCCCACCCCTCCCCCCTCTCCACTCCCCTCTCGGTGAGTCTTATCTCCCTACCCCTCTCCCCCTCCCCTCTCTCGGTGACTCCCTTACCCACAGCCCCTTGCTAGGTGTGCCCTGCCTGACTGAGCCTTGGTTAATGTCTCATCCCAGACTCAGCGCCCATGGCAGTGTCGCACTCCCATGGGACTGCACTGGAGCACGGTCTCGCGTTGCCTGCTGTGGAGATCCAGGACCTTCAGGAGGGGTGCGTGCTGACCACTGAGCCATGGTGGCTAATCTTCTTACCATTAGTTAATGACCAGGGCATGGTTTAGCCTCAATCCTGAATCCAGGTCGATAAAGGGCACTGAGACTGGTTCAGTGTCCTGAGAGAAGTGGGGAGGGAGATGGCAAACAGACTGATCTGCCCTGACAGTCCTCTCCCCTCTACATTGCTCCCTAGAAAGTCAAGTGACTACATTGCTGCCATCTATGAGCTGAGCACGCTGGTGGTGAAGAGGGAACGTTACTTACCACATCACAGCGACTTCATTTACAAACACTCGGCCAATGGCAAGAGATTCGCCAGGGCCTGTGATCTGGTGCACTCCTATTCACTGGATGTCGTGCAGCGACGTCGGGAGATCCTGAGGGAGCAAGGGGCAGATGCCTGGCTCCAGTCCAAACAAGGCAAAGTGACTGACTTCCTGGACGTCCTGCTGCTGTCAAAGGTCAGTGTTTTCACCGCCTGCCCCTCCCCCGCTGCGATCCCTGAGGCAGAAGCCCCTCGCCCACATGATGTGATCTCTGTTCAGCTCGCGGCTGGCACCCTCCTAATCACATTGTCACATCCTCCCAGTGGGCCGCAGCTGAGGCCTAATTGAGGCCTACCTGAGGCCAGTCCCCAATTGTCCATGAACTGAGGGACTAACATGGCCAATCAAGGGGTCATTTGGAGGGTATTTACAGGCACTTCAGAGCCAACCCCATTGCTCTGGGTCTGAACTCACACATCAGTCATTCTGAATAAGGACAGCAAATAGGGAGGCAATGGCCAAGTGGTATTATTGCTGGACCGTTAATCCAGAGAGACCTAAGTAATGTCCGGGAACCTGGGTTCAAATCCTGCCATAGTAGAATTTGAATTCAATAAAAAAGCTGGGGGGAAAAACAGTCCAATGAAAGCTGTGAATCTATTGTCATTAAAAACCCATGTTTAGTGGAGGAAATCTGTCCTCCTTCCCTGGTCTGGCCTACAAGTGACTCCAGACCCACAGAGCAATATGGTTGACTCTTCACTGCTGTCGCTACTCCCGTGAACGAATTCCCTTCCCCACGAGTATGAGGGCTTTGACTGACTGTTTCTCACTGTCACGGAAACCCTCACGTCCTGATCTTACCGAATTGGAATTGAAGCCATGCCCCCTGAGACATTAGCTGGGGGGTACAGTGACATCACCAGCCCCTCCCTCACCTGGAGAGCTAGTTGTTAGGTGGCTCTCTGAAACAAAAAAAAATCACTCAGTATGATCACAGCTGATCTTCCAATTCAGTGCCCTGTTCCTGCTGTCTCCCTGTACCCTATTGGATCCCGTTAGCCCCAGAACTATTAAAAAGACCCTTGTTTAAAATGTTCAATATGTTGGGCTCAATAGTTTCCTCTGGTAGATGATTCCACAGGCCCCCACTCTCTGGGTGAAGATATTTCTCTTCAGCTCAGTCCTAAATGAACCGCGTCGTATCCTTAAACTGTGACCCCTCCCCCCCCCACCCCCACCCCCACTTCGGCCAGTCATCGTTCCAGTGTTTCCCCTATCTAGGATGGGTGAGGTGAAGGAGGGAGTGGGAGTTGATGGTGAGGCAGTAATCCCGCACGGATTACCGGGGCTGGCCAATGGGGAATGAACCTTTACTTTCTGTCTGCAGGATGAGGATGGCAACAGCCTATCAGATGAGGAGATCCAGTCAGAGGCTGATACCTTCATGTTTGAGGGTAAGTGCGTGGTTCGTGTCTCCTCTTGGGTTTTAGTTTGAGCTGGGGTGTTGGTACTGTGCTGTTTTCAGACATACCCATGTTGTGTGACTGTCAGTGAAGAGGCCAAGATTTATTATCCACCTTTAACCTGTCTCCGAAAGAGGCCTTTCCTGAAGGTTGGTGAGAGTTGGTCAGATTTTGGAGTCACATGTAGGCCAGACCCAGTCGTGATGGCAGATTTCCTTCCCTGAAGTACATTTAATGTATTTCCTGCTCTCTTTAACGGAGTTCGTTTCTGTTCAAATTAACCGGATTTAAATTTAAAAGCAGCTGTGTTGGGATTTGAGCGCTTGGCCCCAGAATCACGCTCTGATCTCCAGCGTCTGTAGTCCTCACTTTCTCCTCGAAGATTTTAACCTACTGCGAATCCTCTTACAAGGATGTCTTCCTTGAAGAAGCTCTCTTCCTCCCTCTACAAGCCTTGGATGCTGCTGTGCTTTTCCAGCAACACATTTTCAGCTCTGATCTCCAGCATCTGCAGTCCTCACTTTCTCCCAGAATCATGGGCCTAGTAACCACAGTCCTACTGTAACCACCATTTGTTGGACATCTGGTCATCCCTTGGTAGAGCCGTGCATTTATATATTGCAGTTTGTGACTTCATGGAAGTGCTTCCCAGTCAGTGGCAAACTTCTGAAGCTCGGTCGTTACTGTAATACAGGAACTGCCGTGGCTAATTTACACGCATCGAGACCCCACATCCCTCATAAGTGATAATGACTGGGCAACATCACTGGTTTCTGTGTTGTGAAAGTGGAACCTTCTGGAAACCCACGGCAGGTCTGTTGGTGTTGGTGTTTCAAGCCCCTGGTGGGAGGTGGGGAGAACTGTCAACAGGTTGTGAACAAGTAACTTGGAGCCAGGGAAAGTGGGGGCGAGGAGTGTGTGCAGGGGAAGGCTGGAGAGATGAAATACAAAAGGGGACGGTGGTGCGAGGGGATGGATGAGGGGAGAGGGAAGTGAGGGGTCACGCTGGACACAGGGAACACTGTCTGAAATACTGGCCACTATTATCCAGTTGTCTGTTTGTTTTAGTGACATGGGCCAAGTCACCAGAGAGAGAGATGGTAGGGTCCCCAATCTCACCCCAATTCTCCTTCATTCCCTGAGTAACTAAAATCTGTCCCCCTTCGTTTGAAAGACAGCTCCCCTGACAGTGCGGCACTCCTGTCTGCCTGCCCAGTGTGCTCTGACTGAGCAGCACGACCTGAACACCCCTCTCTCTCGTTTTTCCAGACGGTGTTTCTCACACCCCTCAGGGTTGGTGCTGAAAGAGCTCGGAGTTTTAGTTTTATCCCAGACCCGCGTCATGAGGTGCTTGTCCGTTCCTGAGTTCCTTCTCCCACTGTCTCGGCAGGACATGACACTACAGCCAGTGGGATTTCCTGGGTGTTGTATAATCTCGCTCGACACCCAGAATATCAGAACAAGTGTCGGGAGGAAATCCAGGAGCTGTTGAAGTCAAGAGATGATAAAGAGCTGGAGTGGTGAGTGACTGACTCCTTTGATCTTATGTTGCAGACTGAAACACAGGGGCTAGGGAGGCCATTCAGCCCATTGAACCCAAATGGCACCGTCAAAGCTGATCATGGGTTTCCCACCTGTTCCCCAAATCCCCTGATTTCCCGAGAGCCCACTTCAAATTGGGATGTCCAGAGGTTTCCCATCCCTCTGGGTGAACTCATTTCCTCTTGTCCTGGCCCTTACCTTTATCCAGAGACTATGCCCAGTTGCTGGGCTCCCCAGTCGCTGAGGGGGGGGAGGGGGGGGGAGGTGGTGGATGGGGCTGTAACCTGCTTGCTCTGTCCAGCCCCCTTCCGAATACTGTGTATTTGAATGAAATCGAAACCTCACGAAATACTGTGTTACACCAGGGGAGGAATTCGGCTTGAACTTCCAGCCTGGAAACAGCTGGAAGGCCCTGGGAGAATGGAGAAGCCGCGAGGTATGAATTCGTTCATTGGGACTATTGAGTTGGTGTTTGAACCCAGCTCCATTCAGGCAGTCCACCAGCTCTGCCAGTCCAAAACGTTGCGGCTGATCTGACCCCCCCCCCCCCCCCCCCCCCCCACCCCCACCGTGCTGATTTTCTGTTTGTCATCAGTGTAGATATGACAGCTTTGAGAATATTCACACCCCACCCCACCTCACCCTTCCACTGGCTGGGGCCGAGAGTTTCACAGACTCAGCTTTCACAGAGAAGATTCCTCATCTCTGTTTTAAATGGGAGGCTCCTGACTTCCCATCAGTGACTCCGGCTTTACTGATCTGGAACTTAGTCCGGACAAGCGGGAGCTGTTGCATCTTGGGAGGTCAAACACCAGAGGGAAGTGTACAGTAAATGTCAGAACCCTTAAGAGGATTGCTATACAAGAGGGATCTTGGGGTGCAAGTCCATAGCTCCCTGAATGTGGCAACAGAAATGGATAATACTGGATTAGTGGTGCTGGAAGAGCACAGCAGTTCAGGCAGCATCCAACGAGCTGCGTCGATTTCACTGCTCCTTGGATGCTGCCTGAACTGTTGTGCTCTTCCAGCACCACTAATCCAGTATTTGGTTTTCAGCATCTGCAGTCATTGTTTTTACCACAGAAATGGATAAGGCAGACAGCACACTTTCCTTCATCAGTTGGTGAACTGAGTAGAAAAGTTGGCAAGTCATGTCACAAATGTGTAAGAATTTGATGAGGCCACATTTGGAGCATCCTATAGTCACCAGACTACAGGAAGGATGTAGAGGCTTTAGAGAGGGCACAGAAGATGTTTACCTGGGTTGGAGTGTATTAGCTGTAAGGAGAGGCTGGACAGACTTGGATAGATTTTGCTGGAGGGTCGAAAGATTATGAAAAGCTTAAATAGAGTGGATAGTCAGGGCCTCTTTCTCAGGGTGGAACTGTCAAATACAAAGGGACATAGATTTGAGGTAAGAAGGGAAAGTTGAAAGGAGATGTGCGAGGGATGTGTTTTATGCAGACGATGGTAGGCACCAGGAACATACTATCAGGGGAGATAGTAGAAGCAGATACAACAGCAAAGTGTAAGAGGCTTAGACAGAAACATGAACAGGGAATAGAGAGATACAAATAGCATCATGGTCGGCAGAGACATGGTGGGCCGAAGGGCCTATTCCTGTGTTTGCACTGTTCTATGTTCTATCCCTCACCCTGTTGAGTTCCCAGGGGGATGTAGACTTCCTCAATATTGAACTGCAAGACAGAGATTGCTGGAGAAACTCAGCAGGCCTGTCAGTGTCTTTGAGGAAGAGTGATGCAGGGCTCAGAACCTTCACTGTGTTACTCTGCCCGCACAAACATTGCTCGAGCAAGGTGGGACTGTCACAGTGCCAAACATCCCAAATCCCAGGCTGATGTTCTGGGGTCATGGGCTCAAAACTAGATAGTGAGAAAGTCATGAGGAAGCTGGCTTAGTAGTGACCAGGAGTCATTGTTGTTAAAAACCCAGCTGGTTCACAAATCCATTAGGGAAGGAAATCTGCCATCCTTACCCAGTCTGGCCTACATGTGACTCCAGACCCACAGCAATGTGGCTGACTCTTAACTACCCTCTGAACAAATAGGGATGGGGCAATAAATGCTTAACTTCCCCCCCCCCCCCCTCCCCACCCCACCCCCCCAACCTCCAGTGATGCCCACATCCTGTGAATGAACAAAATAGAAGGGTAATTTTGATAGCGGACACAGTTTAACATCAGGGGCTCTCCTGTTTCAGACAGAGATGAAGAGAGGGTTTTTTTTCCTGAGGGTTGTGAGTTGGAGTGAAACCCTTCCCTAGAGAATGGAGGGGTTGGTGGTGGGGGGTGTGGGAGCTGTCACTGAATATTTGTAAGCTGGAGGGAGAAGGTTTCAAAGCCGTGGGGGAGGTCAGGAGGGAGAGTAGGCCTGAGGCGATGATCAGATTATATCGAGGAAAGGCGGGGAAGCAGGCTGTGTGTCTGTCTGTCTGTTCCTGACCATGTTCCTGTGCCCCCTCACACAGGGATGACCTTTCCCAGATGCCCTTTACCACCATGTGTATCAAGGAGAGCCTGCGGCTCCACCCACCAGTTACCACCGTGGCACGGTGCTGCACCGAGGATATCCAGCTACCAGACGGCAGGGTCATCCCAAAAGGTCAGGCCCAAGACTGTGCTGCGGCGGAGAGGGGTTGGGGGGGAGATCACACAGACACAGCCTCGGGGTGAGGGTGGGGGGAAATGGAGGTGATAAATCCATCTAACAGCATCTTTCAAAACCCCCTCCTCAGCTGAGAGACTGTGGCCTGAGGAGGCATGCAATGTTATTTTGAAACTGGGGCCTGAATTAGATTAGATTAGCGATAGTGTGGAAACAGGCCCTTCGGCCCAACAAGTCCACACCGACCCTCCAAAGAGCAGCCCACCCAGACCCATTCCCCTACACTTACCCCTAAATAATGCACCTGTTGCTATGGGCAATTTAGCGCGGCCAATCCACCCTAACCTGCACATCTTTGGACTGGGGGAGGAAACCGGAGCACCCGGAGGAAACCCACACAGACACGGGGAGAATGTGCAAACTCCACACAGACAGTCGCCCAAGGCTGGAATTGAACCCGGGTCCCCGGCGCTGTGAGGCAGCAGTGCTAACCATTCAGGGGGCACAGTGCACACAGAGTGAACGACTGAATGCCCCTCTCTCCCCCTCCCTGATGTGCTGTGTCTTATACAAACATACCGATGAAGGAAGCTGATCATTCTACCTGCTCTCCCTGCCCTGTCATCAGGGTAAGCTTCAGGCCCACTCCTGCTGGGTTTTGAATTCCACTTTCCCACTAACCGCCCCAATCCCACCCCAATTCTCCTCAATTCCCTGAGTAACTAGTGTCTGTCCACCTTCAAAATATTCACTGAGCCAGACTGAGGCAGAGTTCGAGAGTAAGAGAGCTCTCTCAGAGAGTTTCCCCTCACCTCTGTCCTAATAAAGACCCTCCCATTTTAAACAGTGTCTCCTCATTCCAGACAGACCCACAACAGGAATCACTCTCTCCCCATCCATCTGATCATTCGGATCTCAAACACTTTGTCAAGTTAGCCCTCACTCTTCCAAACTTCAGCAGAAACAAGCTCATTAAAGTCTAATCTTTCTTTGCAAGTTGACTCCATCATTCCAGGTTTGAGTCTAAATACTGTAGTCTGCTCTCAAATGCTTCCAATACATTTACACTCTTCCTTAACTAAGGAGACCAGAGCTGCACACCGTATTCAAGGCACAGTCTCACACCAATGCTGTTTAATTGAAGCACAACATTCTGACTTTAACATTCAGTTCCTCACATAATAAATGTTAGCATTCCATTAACCTTCCTGATCAGTTATAGAGTCATCGAGTCCCTACAGCACAGACTGGTCCACCAGTCCACGTTGAACATAATCCACCTGCCTGCTCCTGGCCCATATCCCTCCTTTCATATTCATGTACAGCTTGCTCAACCCTAACACACATTTCATTAATGTGATTATGAACTGGGGACGCTGAATTGAAAGCTCAAACTTTCAACACTGTAAGTGCTGTTTCTAAAGCACGGTTTTTCTAGAATACAGGGTTACACAAGAACACAAACCATTAGATTATAGTCGAACTGTACTTATTTAAGTTTCTTTTAAATGTTGTAACTGGACCCAAATCCTCAGAAGTTCATTCCACGCACAAACCGCGCTCTGTGTAAGTAATTTGTTCTTCATGTCTACTTTAAATCTCCCATCTTACCTTAAAAATATGCCACCTAGTCCTGAAATCCCCCACCCGAGGGAAAAGACACCTACCTTATCTATACCCCTCATGATTTTATAAACCTTTATAAGGTCACCCCTCAACCTCCAATGCCTCACTGAGAAGGGTCCCAGCTTATCCAGCTTCTCCTTATAGCTCAACTCTTCCATTCCAGCAACATCCTGGTAAATCTCTTCTGAACCATTTCCAGCTTAATACTATCCTTCCTCCAGTAGGTCTGACTAGAACTGTACAGAGTACTCCACAAGAGGCCTCACCAACGTCCTGTACAACCTCAACATGACGTCCCAACTCCTATACTGCACAATCTCTCCGAAACCTCTCCCCACCGCCCCAGATCGAGCTGCAGTTAATCTACATTAGTCACAGGGGCAATGATGGCCTAGTGCTGTTATCGCTGGACTGTTAATCCAGTGAGTCGGATCATGTTTTGGGGACCTGGGTTTAAATCTCATCCTGGTAGATGGTGGAATTTGAATTCAGTGAAGATCTGGAATTATGACTCAGAGTTGTACAGTGTGGAAACAGACCCTTGAGTCCAACTCATTAAATTTGGCCCCAATCACTCTAAACCCTTCCTATTCATAGGATATAGTATAGAAGGGGTCCTTTGCAGTTCTGAGAGGGTGTGGCCCTCAGTTGAGGCATTGTATTCCTAGGCTTTTGCCCAAAACGTCGAATTTCCTGCAACCTCAGATTTTGCCTCACCTGCTGTGCTTTCCCAGTACTACTCTGATCTAACCCCCTTCCTATTCATAAACCCGTCCAGATGCCTTTTAAATGTTGTGATTGTACCAGCCTCCACCACTTCCACCGGCAACTCATTCTAAAATGCTTGTCTCCTCATTAACAACATAGACATTATCACAAACTGAAACCCATATTCCCAACCATAACCAAGTGTTTGTGACTCCTTAGATTCCTCCTTCTGCTTTCACAAATCCTTCCCACTGATCATTTCCAAAACCCCTATCCTGCCCTGGCCATGACTTCACTCCCATGGGGAGAGCCTCCTGCTCCAGGAATGCAAAATCCTGCCACTCATCACTTTGAGATCCCCCAAACTCAACTCAGCAAAATATTACATGGACAAACTTCATTTTACTGTTTTAGAGCTTTTTGTAAAAAAAATCTAAAACCTTATTACTTTCTGCTTGGAGTTAAATTTCAGTGATTAAATTATTTCTGTTGCTCTGAGTTTAATTGTAACCATTGTTTTCACAGACCACACTATTAACATAGATCACAATCCAGTAAAGATATAAATATATGAGAACAAAAGTATTTCCTATCTTTAATACCTTACTCAGCTGGGAAATAGTAAACCTGCAACAATTAATCTTGGCAAACCTGACTGTCAGCATCGTATTTCCAGCATCACAGAGCTTGGTCAACAAAATGCCTTAACTCTATTCACGCAATGAGCTGTGAGATAGTCGATGTACCTCTGTTACAGCTGAGGTACTACCAGCTTCTAATACCTCATTTCTATGTTGGAGCTCGCCCAGCCCCTTGGCCACATCCCCCCACATTGTGTCCGTTAATTATGACTCCCTTATATCCCACAATAGTGGGCGGCACGGTGGCACTCACCCATTGTACTCTATGCTACTTTCTCCCCACCCCCACCCTCCTCTAGCTTATCTCTCCATGCTTCAGGCTCACTGCCTTTATTCCTGATGAAGGGCTTTTGCCCGAAACATCGATTTCAAAGCTACTTGGATGCTGCCTGAACTGCTGTGCTCTTCCAGCACCACTAATCCAGAATCTGGTTTCCAGCATCTGCAGTCATTGTTTTTACCTCAGTGGTTAGCACTGCTGCCTCACAGCGCCAGAGACCTGGGTTCAATTCCTGCCTCAGGCAACTCTGTGTGGAGTTTGCACATTCTCCCTGTGTCTGCGTGGGTTTCCTCCCACAATCCAAAAATGTGCAGGTTAGGTGAATTGGCCATGCTAAATTACCTGTAGTGTTAGGTGAAGAGGTAAATGTAGGAGCATGGGTCTGGGTGGGTTGCACTTCGGTGGGTCGGTGTGGGCTTGTTGGGCCGAAGGGCCTGTTTCCACACTGTAAAGTAATCTAATCTAATCTGAAGAAATGAGATTCCTCAATATGCTATCTCCCGCTCTGCTGTGTAACTCTTCATGTCACCATGCACACCAATGCCAAGTGGAAAGCTCAAGCAGGTTTTCCATACAAAACACACACAATGATGCAGATTCCATTCCTTAAATCAGCAAGTGTCTTTAGTCTGCAAGTCTGAGCATCTTAAGTTGCTGCTGCCACAGACAGCAGCATTCTAATGTACAAAGTAATATCATCTCGCAGCATAGAGAGAAATCACTTTCTGGTACTTTGGACATTTTCTTGATTTCATCTGATTTTTCCAGAAATCTTCAATCAATTAATTCCTGCAGTTACTCACATCTGTCACCTGGGAATCTTTGTTGCCAAATTGTTCTCAGAGAGTCCTACAGCAGGGAGACAGGCCCTTCGGCCCTAACTGGTCCACACCGACCAAACTATCCATCCACTCTAACCCCATTTCCCTGCACTTGGCCCATTTCCTTCTAACCCTTTCCTATCCATGTATTTGTCCAAATGCCTTTTAAATGTTGTTACTGTACCCACCTCAACCACTTCCACTGGCAGCTCATTCCATACCCGTACCACCCTCTGTAAAAAAAGTTGCCCCTCAGGTTCCCTTTTATTCTTTCCCCTCTAACCTTAAACTGATGCCCTCTAGTCCTCGATTGCCCCAACCCTGGGAAAAAGACTGAGTGCATTCAGCCTATCCATGCCTCTCATGATCGTATACACTTCTATAAGATCCCCCCTCAGTCTCCTAAACGCAAAAGAGAAAAGTCCTAACATGTCCAACCTCTCCCTGTAACTCAGACCATTGGGTCCTGGCAACATCCTTGTAAATTTCTTCTGCGCTCTTTCCAGTTTAATAACATCCTTCCTGTAACAAGGTGACCAGAACTGAACACAATGCTCCAAGTGCGGCCTCACCAATGTCCTGAATAACTGCAACACAACATCCCAATGTCCTTTAGGGAAGGACACTGCCATCCTTTCCTGGTCTGGCCTACGTGTGACGCCAGACCTACAGCAAGGTGGCTAACTCTTAACATTCCTCTGGGCGATGAGGGATGGGTACAAAACAATGGCCCCGCCAGTGACACCCACATCTCATGAATGAATACAGAAAAAGAAACGTGCATTGGGCAGTAACTGGGAACATTTGTTTATTTTCCAGGGAACATCTGTCTGATCAGCATCTACGGAACCCACCACAATCCTGCAGTCTGGCCAGATCCTGAGGTACTGACATTCTCACAGGGCAGAGTTACTGCAGGTTTCCAGTCCTACTCTCACCTCCCGTACAGAGAGAATGCCCTGTTTGATTGGATTGGATTGGATGCAGAATGACGTTGGATAAACTAATGGCTCGGAAGGAGTTAATGTTCATGTTGCATTAAGCTCCACCCAGTCTGACGATGTCACCCAGTCTGTGGGAGGAGCCTATTGAGTTCAGCACGGGTCTCTGAAGGGAGTAGATGTATTTTGTATAGCTCCTGAGTAGCTCTGCCTCACTCCTCACTGTAAACTGTGCCCATTGGTATCAGGCCTACCCCCTGGTAATCAGACAGGTCACAGATTCAGTGGATAGCCCAATACCCCCCTGCAGCAGCTGTGAGTTCTACCTTGCCATCATTGTACAACGACAACTTGGATTTAGGAAGCACCTTCAGTGTAATGGAACAGGCCGGGGACTGGCCGAGTGAGGAGGCCTGTGGTCACAGAGGTCACTGAATACACTTGGACATTGAGTCACAAGGGAAATGTTCAGATGGTGGAAGGTTCACTCAAACAGGTCGTTTTACAGGAGGGTCTGCAAGGAGGGGATCGGACTGGGGAGATGGGAGTGAGTCCAGGGGGGACAGGAGTGAGTCTGGGGGGGGGGGACGGGAGTGAGTCCGGGGGGGGACGGGAGTGAGTCCGGGGGGGGACGGGCGTGAGTCCGGGGGGGGACGGGCGTGAGTCCGGGGGGGGACGGGCGTGAGTCCGGGGGGGGGACGGGCGTGAGTCCGGGGGGGGGACGGGCGTGAGTCCAGGGGGAGGGGCATGAGTCCGGGGGGGGATGGGAGTGAGTCCGGGGGGGGACGGGAGTGAGTCCGGGGGGGGGGAGGGGAGTGAGTCCAGGGGGAGGGGCGTGAGTCGGGGGGGGGAGAGAGTGAGTCCGGGGGGAACGGGAGTGAGTCCAGGGGGTACGGGAGTGAGATCAGGGGCGAGTGAGTCCAGGGGGAGGGGTGTGAGTCCAGGGGGGACAGGAGTGAGTCCAGGTGGAGGGGAGTGAGATCATGGGGGAGGGGAGTGAATCTGCAGCAGGCAGCATAGACCCTACTCTCTCCCCCAGCACAGACCCTCCCTCTCTCCCCCAGCACAGACCCTCCCTCTCTCCCCCAGCACAGACCCTCCCTCTCTCCCCCAGCACAGACCCTCCCTCTCTCCCCCAGCACAGACCCTCCCTCTCTCCCCCAGCACAGACCCTCCCTCTCTCCCCCAGCACAGACCCTCCCTCTCTCCCCCAGCACAGACCCTCCCTCTCTCCCCCAGCACAGACCCTCCCTCTCTCCCCCAGCACAGACCCTCCCTCTCTCCCCCAGCACAGACCCTCCCTCTCTCCCCCAGCACAGACCCTCCCTCTCTCCCCCAGCACAGACCCTCCCTCTCTCCCCCAGCACAGACCCTCCCTCTCTCCCCCAGCACAGACCCTCCCTCTCTCCCCCAGCACAGACCCTCCCTCTCTCCCCCAGCACAGACCCTCCCTCTCTCCCCCAGCACAGACCCTCCCTCTCTCCCCCACCACAGACCCTCCCTCTCTCCCCCAGCACAGACGCTCCCTCTCTCCCTCACCACAGACCCTCCCTCTCTCCCTCAGCACAGACCCTCCCTCTCTCCCCCAGCACAGACCCTCCCTCTCTCCCCCAGCACAGACCCTCCCTCTCTCCCCCACCACAGACCCTCCCTCTCTCCCCCACCACAGACCCTCCCTCTCTCCCCCAGCACAGACCCTCCCTCTCTCCCCCAGCACAGACCCTCCCTCTCTCCCCCAGCACAGACCCTCCCTCTCTCCCCCAGCACAGACCCTCCCTCTCTCCCCCAGCACAGACCCTCCCTCTCTCCCCCAGCACAGACCCTCCCTCTCTCCCCCAGCACAGACCCTCCCTCTCTCCCCCAGCACAGACCCTCCCTCTCTCCCCCAGCACAGACCCTCCCTCTCTCCCCCAGCACAGACCCTACTCTCTCCCCCAGCACAGACCCTCCCTCTCTCCCCCAGCACAGACCCTCCCTCTCTCCCCCAGCACAGACCCTCCCTCTCTCCCCCAGCACAGACCCTCCCTCTCTCCCTCAGCACAGACCCTCCCTTTCTCCCTCAGCACAGACCCTCCCTCTCTCCCCCAGCACAGACCCTCCCTCTCTCCCCCACCACAGACCCTCCCTCTCTCCCCCACCACAGACCCTCCCTCTCTCCCCCACCACAGACCCTCCCTCTCTCCCCCAGCACAGACCCTCCCTCTCTCCCCCAGCACAGACCCTCCCTCTCTCCCCCAGCACAGACCCTCCCTCTCTCCCCCAGCACAGACCCTCCCTCTCTCCCCCACCACAGACCCTCCCTCTCTCCCCCACCACAGACCCTCCCTCTCTCCCCCAGCACAGACCCTCCCTCTCTCCCCCAGCACAGACCCTCCCTCTCTCCCCCACCACAGACCCTCCCTCTCTCCCCCAGCACAGACCCTCCCTCTCTCCCCCAGCACAGACCCTCCCTCTCTCCCCCAGCACAGACCCTCCCTCTCTCCCCCAGCACAGACCCTCCCTCTCTCCCCCAGCACAGACCCTCCCTCTCTCCCCCAGCACAGACCCTCCCTCTCTCCCCCAGCACAGACCCTCCCTCTCTCCCCCAGCACAGACCCTCCCTCTCTCCCCCAGCACAGACCCTCCCTCTCTCCCCCAGCACAGACCCTCCCTCTCTCCCCCAGCACAGACCCTCCCTCTCTCCCCCACCACAGACCCTCCCTCTCTCCCCCACCACAGACCCTCCCTCTCTCCCTCACCACAGACCCTCCCTCTCTCCCTCAGCACAGACCCTCCCTCTCTCCCTCAGCACAGACCCTCCCTCTCTCCCCCAGCACAGACCCTCCCTCTCTCCCCCACCACAGACCCTCCCTCTCTCCCCCACCACAGACCCTCCCTCTCTCCCCCACCACAGACCCTCCCTCTCTCCCCCAGCACAGACCCTCCCTCTCTCCCCCAGCACAGACCCTCCCTCTCTCCCCCAGCACAGACCCTCCCTCTCTCCCCCAGCACAGACCCTCCCTCTCTCCCCCAGCACAGACCCTCCCTCTCTCCCCCAGCACAGACCCTCCCTCTCTCCCCCAGCACAGACCCTCCCTCTCTCCCCCAGCACAGACCCTCCCTCTCTCCCCCACCACAGACCCTACTCTCTCCCCCACCACAGACCCTCCCTCTCTCCCCCAGCACAGACCCTCCCTCTCTCCCCCAGCACAGACCCTCCCTCTCTCCCTCAGCACAGACCCTCCCTCTCTCCCTCAGCACAGACCCTCCCTTTCTCCCTCAGCACAGACCCTCCCTCTCTCCCCCAGCACAGACCCTCCCTCTCTCCCCCACCACAGACCCTCCCTCTCTCCCCCAGCACAGACCCTCCCTCTCTCCCCCAGCACAGACCCTCCCTCTCTCCCCCAGCACAGACCCTCCCTCTCTCCCCCAGCACAGACCCTCCCTCTCTCCCCCAGCACAGACCCTCCCTCTCTCCCCCACCACAGACCCTCCCTCTCTCCCCCAGCACAGACCCTCCCTCTCTCCCCCAGCACAGACCCTCCCTCTCTCCCCCAGCACAGACCCTCCCTCTCTCCCCCAGCACAGACCCTCCCTCTCTCCCCCAGCACAGACCCTCCCTCTCTCCCCCAGCACAGACCCTCCCTCTCTCCCCCAGCACAGACCCTCCCTCTCTCCCCCAGCACAGACCCTCCCTCTCTCCCCCAGCACAGACCCTCCCTCTCTCCCCCAGCACAGACCCTCCCTCTCTCCCTCCGGTACTGCCTCAGGTACAGTTTTCCCGAAGTAGAACATAGAACAGTACAGCACAGAACAGGCCCTTCAGCCCACGATGTTGTGCCGACCACTGATCCTCATGTATGCACCCTCAAATTTCTGTGACCATATGCATGTCCAGTAGTCTCTTAAATGTCCCCAATGACCTTGTTTCCACAACTGCTGCTGGCAACGCATTCCGTGCTCCCACAACTCTCTGTGTAAAGAACCCACCTCTGACATCCCCCTCTATACTTTCCTCCAACCAGCTTAAAACTATGACCCCTCGTGTTAGTCATTTCTGCCCTGGGAAATAGTCTCTGGCTATCGACTCTATCTATGTCTCTCATTATCTTGTATACCTCAATTAGGTCCCCTCTCATCCTCCTTTTCTCCAATGAAAAACATCCGAACTCAGTCAACCTCTCTTCGTAAGATAAGCCCTCCAGTCCAGGCAGCATCCTGGTAAACCTCCTCTGAACCCTCCCCAAAGCATCCACATCTTTCCTATAACAGGGTGACCAGAACTGGACGCAGTATTCCAAGTGCGGTCTAACCAAAGTTTTATAGAGCTGCAACAAGATCTCACGACTCTTAAACTCAATACCCCTGTTAATGAAAGCCAAAACACCATATGCTTTCTTAACAACCCTGTCCACTTGGATGGCCATTTTAAGGGATCTATGTACCTGCATATCAAGATCCCTCTGTTCCTCCACACTGCCAAGAATCCTATCCTTAATCCTGTACTCAGCTTTCAAATTCGACCTTCCAAAATGTATCACCTCGCATTTATCCAGGTTGAACTCCATCTGCCACCTCTCAGCCCATCTCTGCATCCTGTCAATGTCTCGCTGCAGCCTACAACAGCCCTCTATACTGTCAATGACACCTTTGTGTCATCTGCAAACTTGTTGACCCATCCTTCAATCCCTTCATCCAAGTCATTAATAAAAATTACAAACAATAGAGGCCCAAGGACAGAGCCCTGTGGAACACCACTCACCACAGACTTCCAGGCAGAATATTTTCCTTCTACTACCACTCGCTGTCTTCTGTCGGCCAGCCAATTCTGTATCCAGACAGCTATATTTCCCTGTATCCCATTCCTCCTGACCTTCTGAATGAGCCTACCATGGGGATCCTTATCAAATGCCTTGCTGAAGTCCATATACACCACATCCACAGCTCGACCCTCATCCCCTGGATCCCCTGTTGTGAAGAGTGAAGGAGTTGTTTCTCCCAGTGATCCTGACCCTGTGAACTCTCCCATCTGTTGTCTTTCACAGGTCTACAACCCGTATCGCTTCGATTCCACAGACACCGACAAGAGAGCGCCCCACGCCTACATTCCCTTCTCGGCTGGCCCCAGGTAAGTCCAATTGGTTCCATTTCTGCAGGTAGGGCGGCTTCCTCTGCTGCTGTCTGACTGCACTTGGCCATTCCCAATCCCACTGGCACTCTCTGTTCCAATTTAGCATTCCGAGAGTAAGCTCTCTCTGGGCAGGGGTCTCACAGGATTAATGGAAACCCTCCAGATCAGATGTTCCATGTCAATTATGTCCAATATAACCCACAGTCCGATCTGTGTCCCACGTGGGTTAGAAATGGAGTCCATGTCAGAACCAGCAGCCCCACCCAAGCAGTGTGCTGGACCATGGAGGTGGAGCTCTGAACTCACCCCCATCCTGTCTATCCCCTCGGCCAATCTCCCAAGTCACAGCTGAGCAGTCAGCCCCTTCCTGGTCAGTGGGGCCCTCCAAAATAGCATCATTCAGGCATTCTTCCTCCTTTCATTCAGCTTCTGTAATTACATACCAGGTAGGGGTTAGGGGACAATGCCAGGGTCAGGGGTCAATGTCAGAGTCAGAGGACCATACCAGGGTCAGGGGTCAATGCCAGGGGCACCAGTCCTGCTCCCCAACATCTTGGGAATTAGCACACACAGGGTTGGGATGAGAGAGAGAGCAAGACCAGTTCTGTTCTTATGGAACAGTTGCTGAGGTAACTCAGTGATGTTTGGGGTTGTCTTTAACAATGATGGGTCTCCATTGGTAGTGTCAGTGTCATCGACTCATATGCATGTTCCTCCAACAACAGCATTCCCAAAACCTGGCATGAGCTGCTGAGATGATTCTCCTGATAATTGGATAGAATCAAATCCCCTCAGTGTGGAATCAGGCCATTCAGTCCAACAAGTTACACTAACCCTTTGAAGAGCATCCCACCCAGACCCATTCCCCTCCCTTTCTCCCCGTAACCCTGCATTTCCCATGTAGATCCCACCTAACCTATACATCCCTGAACACAATGTGCAGTTTAACCTGCAACAGCTTTGGACTGTGGGAGGAAACCAGAGCACCCGGAGGAAGCCCACGCAGACATGGGGAGAACGTGCAAACTCCACACAGACAGTTGCCTGAGGTGGGAATCGAACCTGGGCCCTGGCGCAGTGAGGCAGCAGGCTACCTCATGGTGGGTCAGTGCCAGAAGGGAGCAGGGACTTGGTTCTGTGATTGAACACAGTCAGTCTTATGTTCCTGTTGTTGTTGAAATGATTCCTTACGCCAATATTAATGACAGAAGTGTGTTTCTGACATGGAATTGTGCACCTGCATGAAGGAAACTGTATGTGCATTGACATGATCAAAGCGTGTGGGTTAATAATCGGTGACAACTCTTGGTGAAGGTAGTGACATTGAACTGGAACACCAGCAGTAACTCAGTGATCCACACCGAGCTCCACATGGCCATGAGCCCTCTGTCTGACTGCAGACTGAGGTGTGTCCTGTTTCACCCTGTGTACATGGTTCTGCAGGCAAGCTCCAAGTCTTATCTGAGCAAAACTGTGTGGGTGGGAAGTGGCAAGACTGTGTCAGTGTAGCCAGCTCCTCAGCCTGACCACCCTGGGCTGTAGAGCTGTGGTAGGGTGAGGTGTTCCCATCAGAGAGAGGATACAATCGGCCCAAAAACTCTTATGATGTGAAGATAAGCAGCTACCACAGCATGCAAGCTGCAAGAAAGAGATATCCTCTCTGAAGGGGATCTCAGTGAGAAGCAGAGAGCTTTGTATGAGGCTCATTCTCATTCCCACTCCAGATGAGTTTTGGAACTCTCGGATTAATGATTGGGTTTAAATATTCCCAGCTGATGTGGTGGGATTTGAATCCATGGTTGTTGTTGAGTGACGTGACCATGACATCAGCATCTGGTGAGGGTGGAATTATTAATCTGTCTAATAAAAAATGGATTCTCTTTGGCTGCAAAGTGTTTTGGCGTTGCCAAGGTGTTGTGAATATTGCAAAAAACAAATAATTTCTCTTTGGCCTTTTGTGGGATGTTACAATAACAAGGAGTGGTTAGGATGTGGAAGGTAGGGTCAATAGAAGCATTAAGGAGAAAGTGATGCTGCAGATCAGAGCTGAAAATGTGTTGCTGGAAAAGCGCAGCAGATCAGGCAGCATCCAAGGAGAAGGAGAATTGACGTTTTGGGCATAAGCCCTTCAGGAATCATTTAACAGGGAATGGGATTGGGAAGAGCTGGGGAAGTGAGATTGGGTGAATTGCTTCTTGAGAGGGCCAGCATAATGGGCTGAATGGTCTCCTTTAGTACTGTAATTATTCCATGATTCTGTATGTTGTATGGTTTATTACCCACCCCTAACTGTCCTTGGAAAGGTGTGGGTGAGTTGCCTTATTGAAATGTTGTGTTCCTTAGTATACATGTCCATAATGCTGTCAGGAAGGGATTCTGGCCCAATGACACTGAAGGAACGGCAATATATTTCTCAGTCAGGATGGTGAGTGACTGGGAGGAGACCTTGCAGGAGCTGGTGTCCCCATTCATCTGCTGCCCTTGTCCTTCTAGATGGTTCATGGATTGGGAAGGTGCTATCAAAGGGACTTCGGCCTGCATTGATAAATCCAGGGCGTATCCAATTGTGGTGTAACCAGAATCAGCTCTTGCAGCTTCTGGGACAACCCTTGATTGATTTGGCTGTGGGTAACTCCACCCTGTTAGTCCCAACAACTTTGTTAGCAATCCCAAGTTGATACACAACATTTCTACACACGTTGTCTGACTCCAGGATTGAATTTAGTCGGGTGTAGGTGGTGAAGTTATCCCTGAACAAGTGAGGTATTGAAGAGCAAGACAGAAGGATCAACACAGAGCAAATGATTTGAGACTGTTCCATCGCTTAGATCCTGGCTGATCCTACCTCTTCAAACACTGAAGATTTTCACTGATATCCCTCAGATTCACAGCTTGCTTTGGGGGTAGAGTCCCAGATTTCCATGATCCTGTTTGTGAATCCACCCACAGTCGAGGTGCTTAGTTTGATTAAGAGTTTCTGCTGCATCTCCATACTTCAGAATGACCATCCTAAGATTGTTTTCTTGCATTTCTGCCCTGACTATGAGATTAGATTACCTACAGTGTGGAAACAGGCCCTTTGACCTAATGAGGTCCACACTGACCCTCCAAAGAGTAACCCACTGATACCCATTCCCCTACGCTATATTTACCCCTGACTAATGCACCCGACCTGCACACCTTCACCTTTGGACTGTGGGAGGAAACTGGAGCGCCCGGAGGGACCCACGCAGAGACGAGGAGAATGTGCAAACTCCACACAGACAGTCACCCAAGGCTGGAATTGAACCTGGGACCCTAGTGCTGTGAGGCAGCAGTGCTAACCACTGAGCCACAATGCCACCCATCTAGTTTAGACTCCATGTCTCCTTTTAAGTAACATTTATTTCCCATGTTCTTGATTAACCCTAGCTCAGGGGAATAGTCTGAAGTACTTGACTGTTGGAGAGTGACAAACATGAATAAATCACTACTTAATCTTTACTACAATCTAACCTGAATTTGTAACGTCCGTCTTTGACATGTGATAGTCCGGAGAAGGGGCCGCTGGGGGGGGGGTATGGGGGGGGTGTGTGTGGGAAAAGATCAGCTCTTCGTATTCATTTCAATTTAAACAGTTCCTTCCTCTTCCCGGCTTCCCTGTTTGTTTAGGAATTGTATCGGGCAGAACTTTGCCCTGTCAGAGATGAAGGTGGCCGTGGCTCTGACACTGCACCGCTACAGGTTAACACTGGACCCTTCACACACAGTCCGCAGGAAACCCGAGCTGATCCTCAGAACCGAGAAGGGGATCTGGCTGGGACTGGAGCGGCTCTCAGAGCCGACAGGAACACAGCCGAGGGCTGCAAAACCGCAGAGGGAATTGTGAAATGGCACAGAAGACGGGAGGGGAGGGGAAGTTTGACTTAACTTGCAGTTGCCGTGGCCGACAGATTTTTTTTGTACTTACTGCTACATGAATAAAATCCCAAGATTCGATGCGGAATAAAAGCATGAGCTATTTGGAGGTTGCTGCGTGTAAACTCAAGTCTCTGCCTGTGGAAGTTAATGATTTACATAAACATGGTTACCTCTGTTCAAGGTCAAAAACAGAACTGCGGAACATTCTTCCTCTGTCTTAATTATGTTATTTTTGTTTACCTGAAAAATGTAACAAACCGGACTGCAATCATGACAGTTCAAAAATCTTGACACTCTTCCCACAGCTGTCTACAGGATATGTGCAATTACTGAGTACTGGCTGAGGTAACACCATTATCTGTGAACAGTATATGTGTAGTTACTGAGTACTGACTGAGTGAAGACTATAACCTGTGGACACAATATGTGCAGTTACTGAGTCCTGACTGAGTGAAGACTATAACCTGTGGACACAATATGTGCAGTTACTGAGTACTGACTGAGTGAAGACTATAACCTGTGGACACAATATGTGCAGTTACTGAGTACTGACTGAGTGAAGACCATTACCTGTGTACAGGATATGTGCAGTTACTGAGTACTGACTGAGTGAAGACCATTACCTGTGTACAGGATATGTGCAGTTACTGAGTACTGATTGAGTGAAGACTATAACCTGTGGACACAATATGTGCAGTTACTGAGTACTGACTGAGTGAAGACCATTACCTGTGTCCAGGATATGTGCAGTTACTGAGTACTGACCAAGGTAACACAATTACCTGTGAACAGTATATGTGTAGTTACTCCAGACTGATTGAGTGAAGATCATTACCTGTGAACAGGATATGTACAGTTACTGAGTAATGACTGAGGGAGCACCATTACCTGTGAACAGGATATGTGTAGTTACTGAATACTGACTGAGTGAAGACCATTACCTGTGTCCAGGATATGTGCAGATACTGAGCACTGACTGAGGTGGCACCATTATCTGTGAACAGGATATGTGTTGTTAATGAGTACAGAATGAGGGAGCACCATTACCTGTGAACAGGATATGTGTTGTTAATGAGTACAGAATGAGGGAGCACCATTACCTGTGAACAGGATATGTGTTGTTAATGAGTACAGAATGAGGGAGCACCATTACCTGTGAACAGGGTATATGCAGTTACTGAGTACTGACTGAGTGAAGACCATGTCCTGTGAACACGATATGTGCAGTTACTGAGCACTGACTGAGTGAAGACCATTACCTGTGAACAGGATATGGGTAGTTACTGAGTACTGACTGAGGTAACACAATTACTTGTGAACAGTATATGTGTAGTTACTGCGTACTGATTGAGTGAAGACCATTACCTGTGAACAGGATATGTACAGTTACTGAGTACTGACTGAGAGAAAATCATTACCAGTTGGACATGATATGTGCAGTTACTGAGTACTGTGTGAGTGAAGACCATTACGAGTGAACAGGATATGTACAGTTTCTGAGTACTGACTGAGGTAACACAATTACTTGTGAACAATATATGTGTAGTTACTGCGTACTGATTGAGTGAAGACTATAACCTGTGGACACAATATGTGCAGTTACTGAGTACTGACTGAGTGAAGACCATTACCTGTGTACAGGATATGTGCAGTTACTGAGTACTGACTGAGTGAAGACCATTACCTGTGTACAGGATATGTGCAGTTACTGAGTACTGATTGAGTGAAGACCATTACCTGTGAACAGGATATGTACAGTTCCTGAGTAATGACTGAGGGAACACCATTACCTGTGAACAGGATATGTGCAGTTACTGAGTACTGACTGAGGGAAAATCATTACCAGTTGGACAGGATATGTGCAGTTACGGTGTACTGGGAGAGTGATCACCATTACCTGTGTACAGAATATGTGGAGTTACTGAGTACTGACTGAGTGATGACAATTACCTGTGGGCAGGATATGTGCAGTTCCTGAGTACTGCGTGAGTGAAGACCATTACCAGTGAACAGGATATGTACAGTTTCTGAGGACTGACTGAGAGTCCACCATTACCTGTGGACAAGATGTGTGCAGTTACTGAGTACTGACTGAGGGAGCACCATTATCTGTGGACACAATATGTGCAGTTACTGAGTACTGACTGAGGTAACACCATCACTTGTGAACAGGATATCTGCAGTGACTGAGTACTGACTGAGTGAAGACCATTACCTGTGTACAGGATATATGCAGTTACTGAGTACTGACTGAGGGAGCACCATTATCTGAGGACACAATATGTACAGTTCCTGAGTAATGACTGAGGTCACACCATTACCTGTGCACAAGATATGTACAGTTACTGAGTACTGACTGATGGAAAATCATTACCAGTTGGACAGGATATCTGCAGTTACGGTGTACTGGGAGAGTGATCACCATTACCTGTGTACAGAATGTGTGCAGTTTCTGAGTTCTGACTGAGGTAACACCATTACCTGTGAACAGGATATGTGCATTTACTGAGTACTGACTGAGGTGACACCATTACTTGTGAACTGGATATGTACAGTTATTAAGTACTGACTGAGTGAAGACCATTACCTGTGTACAGGATTTGTACAGTTCCTGAGTTCTGACTGAGGTAACACCATTACCTGTGAACAGGATATGTGCAGTTACTGAATACTGACTGAGGGAAAATCATTACCAGTTGGACAGGATATGTGCAGTTACGGTGCACTGGGATAGTGATCACCATTACGTGTTTACAGGATGTGTGGAGTTACTGAGAACTGACTGAGTGACCACATTTACCTGTGCCCAGGATATGTGCAGTTACTGAGTACTGACTGAGTGATGACAATTACCTGTGGGCAGGGTATGTGCAGTTCCTGAATACTTATTGAGGGAACACCATTACCTGTGCACAGGATATGTGCAATTCCTCAGTACTGACTGAGTGAAGACCATTACCTGTGGAAGGGATACGTGCAATTACTGAGTACTGACTGAGTGAAGTCCATTATCTGTGAACAGGATATGTGCAGTTACTGAGTACTGACTGAGTGAAGTCCATTATCTGTGAACAGGATATATGCAGTTACTGAGTACTGACTGAGTGAAGACCATTACATGTGGACACGATATGTGTAGTTACTGAGTACTGACTGAGTGAAGACCATTACCTGTGAACAGGATATGTGCAGTTCCTGAGTACTGACTGAGGTAACACCATTACTTGTGAACAGGATATGTGCAGTTACTGAGTACTGACTGAGGGAAAATCATTACCAGTTGGACAGGATATGTGCAGTTCCTGAATACTTATTGAGGGAGCACCATTACCTGTGCACAGGATATGTGCAATTCCTCAGTACTGACTGAGTGAAGACCATTACCTGTGGACACGATATGTGCAAGTTACTGAGTACTGATTGAGTGAAGACCATTACATGTAGACAGGATAGGAGCAGTTCCTGAGTTCTGACTGAGCTAACACCATTACCTGTGAACAAGATATGTGTAGTTACTGAGTACTAAATGAGGGAGCACCATTACCTGTGAACACGATAGGTACGGTAACTTGAGTACTGAATGAGGGAGCAGCATTACCTGTGAACAGGTTATGTGCAGTTACTGAGTACTGACTGAGTGAAGACCATTAGGAAACTGGAGCTGGAGTTGGATGAACTGCGGATCATTCAGGAGGCAGACGTGGTCATAGATCAGAGCTTTAGGGAAGTAGTTACTCCGAAAGTTATAGAGAGATGGGTGACAGTGAGGGGGAGTTGGAGGAAGCAGCCAGTGCAGGGACCCCCTGCGGCCGTTCCCCTCAAGAACAAGTATACCGTTTTGGATACTTGTGGGGGGGGATGACTTACCAGGGTTAAGCAACGAGGTTCAGGCCTCTGGCACGGAGCCTGTCCCCGTTGCTCAGAAGGGAAGGGTGGAGAAAGGTAGAGCGATAGTTATTGGGGACTCGATAGTGAGGGGCACAGATAGGCGGTTTTGTGGGAGCGACAGAGACTCACGATTGGTATGTTGCCTCCCAGGTGCAAGGGTACGTGATGTCTCTGATCGTGTTTTCTGGGTCCTCAAGGGGGAGGGGGGGCAGACCCAGATCATGGTCCACGTTGGCACCAATGACATAGGTAGGAAGAGGGGTGAGGATATTAGACAGGCTTTCAGGGAGCTAGGTTGGAAGCTCAGAGCTAGAACGAAAAGAGTCGTTGTCTCTGGTTTGTTACCCGTGCCACGTGATAGAGAGTTGAGGAATAGGGAGAGAGAACAGTTAAATGCGTGGCTACAGGGATGGTGCAGGAGGGAGGGATTCCGGTTTCTGGATAACTGGGGTTCTTTCTGGGGAAGGTGGGACCTCTGTAAACAGGTCTACACCTGAACCTGAGGGGCACCAGTATCCTTGGGGGGAGGTTTGCTAGTGCTCTTTGGGGGGGTTTAAACTAACTCTGCAGGGGCATGGGAACATGAGTGTAGCTTTAGGGTACAGGACCTTGAGTGTAGGGAGGTTAGGAACATGGCATCGATCTCGAAGGAGGGTGCCTGTAAACAGGAAGGTGGCTTGAAGTGTGTATACTTCAATGCCAGAAGTATAAGAAATAAGGTAGGTGAACTTGCAGCATGGGTTGGTACCTGGGACTTCGATGTTGTGGCCATTACAGAGACGTGGGTAGAACAGGGACAGGATTAGCTGTTGCAGGTTCCAGGGTTTAAATGTTTTAGTAGGGTCAGAGATGGGGGTAAAAGAGGGGGAGGTGTGGCATTGCTTGTCAAAGATAGGATTACAGCAGTAGAAAGGGTGTTGGAGGAAGACTTGCCATCTGAGGTAGTTTGGGCTGAGGTTAGAAATAGGAAAGGTGAGGTCACCCTGTTAGGAGTTTTCTACAGGCTTCCTAATAGTCCGAGAGAAGTAGAGGAAAGTATTGCGAGGATGATTCAGGAGAAGAGTGAAAGTAGCAGGGTGGTTGTTATGGGGGACTTTAACTTCCCAGATATTGACTGGGAAAGCTATAGCTTGAGTTCTTTCGATGGGTCGGTGTTTGTCCAATGTGTGCAGGAGGGTTTCCTGACACAATATGTAGACAGGCCAACAAGAGGTGAGGCCATACTGGATTTGGTTCTAGGTAATGAACCAGGCCAGGTGTTAGACTTGGAGGTAGGTGAGCACTTCGGGGGCAGTGACCACAACTCCGTGACTTTTACTCTAGTGATGGAGCGGGATAAGTGTGCACTGCAGGGCAACAGTTATAGCTGGGGGCAGGGAAATTATGATGCGGTGAGGCATGACTTAGGATGTGTGAATTGGAAAAATAGGCTTCAAGGGAAGAACACAAATGATATGTGGAGATTGTTCAAGGAACAGCTAATGGGTGTCCTTGATAAGTATGTACCAGTCAGGCAGGGAGTAAAGGGTCTTGTGAGGGAGCCGTAGTTTGGAATCCCTTGTGAAAGGGAAGAGGGCGGCCTATGTAAAGATGAGGCATGAAGGTTCAATTGGGGCGATTGAGAGTTATAAGGTAGCCAGGAAGGATCTAAAGAGAGAGCTAAGAGCAGCGAGAAGGGGACATGAAAAGTCCTTAGTTGGTAGGATTAGGGAAAACCCAAAGGCCTTCTATAGGTATGTCAGGAATAAAAGGATGACTAGGGTAGGTATCGGTCCAGTCAAGGATAGTAGTGGGAAGTTGTGTGTGGAGGCGGAGGAGATTGGTGAGACACTAAATCAATACTTTTCGTCAGTATTCACTCAGGAACAGGACACTGTTGCTGATGTGAATATTGAGTCACAAGTGATTAGAATGGATGGCCTTGAGGTATGTAGGGAAGAGGTCTGGGGAATACTGGAAAGGATGAAAATAGATAAGTCCCCTGGGCCTGATGGCATTTATCCTAGGATCCTCTGGGAAGCTAGGGAGGAGATAGCGGAGCCATTCGCCTTGATTTTTAGGTCGTCCTTGTCTTCGGGGACAGTGCCAGAAGACTGGAGGATAGCGAATGTGGTTCCCTTGTTCAAAAAGGGGAGCAGGGATAACCCTAGTAACTATAGGCCGGTGAGTCTCACTTCTGTTGTGGGCAAAGTCTTAGAGAGAAGTAAGGGATAGGATTTATGAACATCTGGATTAGAATAATGTGATCAAGGATAGTCAGCATGGTTTTGTGAAGGGCAGGTCATGCCTCACAAACCTTATTGAATTCTTTGAGAAGGTGACCAAGGAAGTGGACGAGGGTAAAGCAGTAGATGTGGTGTATATGGATTTTAGCAAGGCGTTCGATAAGGTACCCCATGGCAGGCTAATGCAAAAACTACGGAGGTATGGCATTGAGGGTGAGTTGGAGGTTTGGATTAGGAATTGGCTGGCTGGAAGGAGACAGAGGGTAGTAGTTGATGGTATAGGTTCATCTTGGAGCGCAGTTACTAGCGGTGTTCCACAAGGATCTGTTTTGGGACCATTGCTGTTTGTCATTTTTATAAATGACCTGGAGGAGGGGCTTGAAGGCTGGGTGAGCAAGTTTGCGGATGACACGAAAGTCGGTGGAGTTGTGGACAGCGAAGAAGGATGTGGCAAGTTACAGCGGGATATACATAAGTTGCAGAGCTGGGCAGTAAGGTGGCAAATGGAATTCAATGTAGCTAAGTGTGAGGTGATTCACTTTGGTAAGAGTAACAAAAAGATGGGGTACTGGGCTAATGGTAGACTACTTGGTAGTGTGGATGAGCAGAGGGATCTTGGTGTCCATGTACACAGATCTTTGAAAGTTGCCACCCAGGTAAATAGTGCTGTGAAGAAGGCATATGGTGTACTGGGCTTTATTGGTAGAGGAATTGAGTTCCGGAGTCCTGAGGTCATGTTGCAGTTGTATAAGACTCTGGTGCGGCCTCATCTGGAGTATTGTGTGCAGTTTTAGTCGCCATACTATAGGAAGGATGTGGAGGCATTGGAACGAGTGCAGAGGAGGTTTACCAGGATGTTGCCTGGTATGGTAGGAAGATCGTATGAGGAAAGGCTGAGGCACTTGGGGCTGTTTTCATTGGAGAAAAGAAGGTTTAGGGGTGACTTGATAGAGGTGTACAAGATGATTAGGGGTTTAGATAGGGTTGACCATGAGAACCTTTTTCCACGTATGGAGTCAGCTATTACGAGGGGGCATAGCTTTAAATTAAGGGGTGGTAGGTATAGGACAGATGTTAGGGGTAGATTTTTTACCCAGGGAGTCGTGAGTTCATGGAATGCCCTGCTAGTATCAGTGGTGGACTCTCCCTCTTTATGGTCATTCAAGCGGGCATTGGATAAGCATATGGAGGTTCTTGGGCTAGTGTAGGTTAGGTAGGCTTCGGTCGGCGCAACATCGAGGGCCGAAGGGCCTGTACTGCTCTGTATTTTTCTATGTTCTATGTTCTATGTTCTATGTTCTATTACATGTGGACACGATATGTGCAGTTACTGAGTACTGACTGAGTGAAGACCATTACCTGTGAACAGGATATGTGCAGTTACTGAGAATTGGCTGAGTGAAGACCATTACCTGTGTACAGGGTATGTGCAGTTCCTGCGTTCTGACTGAGGTAACACCATTACCTGTAAACAGGATATGTGTAGTTACTCAGTACTGAATGAGGGAACACCATTACTTGTGAACAGGATATGTACGGTTCCTGAGTAATGACTGAGGTCACACCATTAACTGTGCACAGAATATGTACTTTTACTGAGTACTGACTGAGGGAGCACCATTACCTGTGAACAGGATATGTGCATTTATTGATTACTGACTGAGGTAACAGTCAATGCTACAGCGGGCGCACAGAGAGGGGAGCCGGAAGGTAAGCGGAGACCAGTTTAAATTAATGCTTTTCTTTTCGCCGTCTGTGTTTTTTTCCAACTCGGAGCGGGAACCTGGAAGTCGTCAACAGAGGCTTCTGCGAAGGTAAGAAGTTTGAGAGGAGAAGGAACCCAAGACACTACATGTGTAGTGTCTCCCACCCTCCATCCTTCTCTAACCTAAAGAAAAGGACTCAGTCGGCCGAACAGGTAAGGTAGTTAGTGTTCTTGATTTGGAGACTAAGTGTAGAGTTATGGCAGCGCAGGCAGTGGAATATTCCTCCTGCAGGATGTTTGAGGTAGGGGTGACCACCGATGCTCCTGCTGACTTCACCTGCAGGAAGTGCAGCCAGCTCCAGCTCCTCACAGACCGCATTAGGGAACTGGAGCTGGAGTTGGATGAACTGTGGATTATTTGAGAGGCTGAGAGGGTGATTGATAGAAGCTACAGGGACATAGTTACGCCAGAGAACAGAGGTAGCTGGGTAACAGTTAGGGGTGGGAGGGGAGGAAGCAGGCAGTGCAGGGTTCCCCTGTGGTCGTTTCCCTCAACAGTAAGAATACCACTTTGGATACTGTTGGGGGACGGCCTAGCAGGGGTAAGCTGCAGTGACCAGGTCTCTGGTACGAAGTCTGGCTCTGAGACTCAGAAGGGAAAGGGGGAGAGGAGGAGAGCGCTAGTTATAGGAGACTCTCTAGTTAGAGGGACAGACAGGCGGTTCTGTGGACATGGGCGAGACTCTCGGATGGTTTGTTGCCTCCCGGGTGCCAGGATCCGAGACGTCTCGGACCGTGTCTTCAGAATCCTTAAGGGGGAGGGTGTGCAGCCAGAAGTTGTGGTGCACATTGGCACCCAACGACATAGGTAGGAAGAGGGGTGGGGAGGTCATTCAGGAGCTCTGGAAGCTAAAAGCTAGGACAGACAGAGTCGTCATCTCTGGGTTGGTGCCGGTGCCACGTGACAGTGAGGCAAGGAATAAGGAGAGAGTGCAGTTAAACACGTGGCTGCAAGGATGGTGTATGAGGGAGGGCTTGAGATATTTGGACAATTGGACTGCATTCTGGGGAAGGTGGGACCTGAACAAGCAGGACGGGTTGCACCTGAACCAGAAGGGCACCAATATCCTGGGGGGTAGGTTTGCTAGCGCTCTTCGGGGGGTTTAAACAAATTTGGCAGGGGGATGGGATCTGGACTTGTAGTCCAGCAAGTAAGCTAGCTGTGTGTCAGGATGCCCAAGACTGTAGGGAGGCTGTGGAGAAGGTAGCACTGACAGGGACTACTTGCGGACACAGAGACGGGCTCAAGTGTGTATACTTCAACGCAAGGAGTATCAGAAATAAGGTGGGTGAACTTAAGGCGTGGATCGGTACCTGGTACTACGATGTTGTGGCCATCACGGAAACGTGGATAGAAGAGAGACAGGAATGGCTATTGGAGGTTCCTGGTTACAGATGTTTCAGTAAGATTAGGGAGGGTGGTAAAAAAGGAGGGGGGGTGGCATTGCTAATTAGAAATGGTATAACGGCTGCAGAAAGGAAGTTTGAGGGGGATCTGCCTCTGGAGGTAGTATGGGCTGAAGTCAGAAATAGGAAAGGTGCAGTCACCTTGTTGGGTGTTTATTATAGGCCCCCAGTAGCAACAGAGATGTGGAGAAACAGATTGGGAAACAGATTTTGGAAAGGTGCAGAAGCCACAGGGTCGTAGTCATGGGAGATTTCAACTTCCCAAATATTGACTGGAAGCTCTTTAGATCAAGTAGATTGGATGGGGCGGTGTTTGTGTAGTGTGTCCAGGAAGCTTTTCTAACTCAGTATGTAGATTGTCTGACCAGAGGGGAGGCCATATTGGATTTGGTACTCGGTAATGAACCGGGACAAGTGGTGGGCTTGTTAGTGGGTGAACATTTTGGTGATGGTGACCACAATTCTGTGACTTTCACCTTGGTTATGGAGAGAGATAGGTGTGTGCAACAGGGTAGGTTTTACAATTGGGGGAAGGGTAAATACGATGCTGTAAGACAGGATCTGAGGAGCATAAGTTGGGAGCATAGGCTGTCAGGGAAGGATGTCGTGGAAACATGGAACAGATACGACATGCCCTTGATATGTATGTACCTGTCAGGTAGGAACGAGATGGTCGTGTGAGGGAACCTTGGTTGACGAGGGAGGTTGAATGTCTAGTAAAGAGGAAGAAGGAGGCTTACATAAGGTTGAGGAAACAAGGTTCAGACAGAGCAGTGGAGGGATACAGGATAGCCAGGAGGGAGCTGAAGAAAGGGATTAGGAGAGCTAAGAGAGGTCATGAAAAATCTTTGGCGGATAGGATCAAGGATAACCCCAAGGCCTTTAAGTGTATGTGAGAAACATGAGAATGACGAGAACGAAGGTAGGTCCGATCAAGGACAGTAGTGGGAGACTGTGTATTGAGTCGGAAGAGATAGGAGAGATCTTGAATGAGTACTTTTCTTCAGTATTTACAAACGAGAGGGACCGTATTGTTGAAGAGGAGAGTGTGAAACGGACTGATAAGCTTGAAGAGATACTTGTTAGGAAGGAAGATGTGTTGGACATTTTGAACAACTTGAGGATAGACAAGTCCCCCGGGCCTGACGGGATATATCCTAGGATTGTGTGGGAAGCAAGAGAGGAAATTGCAGTACCGTTGGCAATGATCTTCTCGTCTTCACTCTCAACTGGGGTGGTGCCAGGGGACTGGAGAGTGGCGAATGTTATGCCCCTGTTCAAAAAAGGGAATAGGGATAACCCCGGGAATTACAGGCCAGTTAGTCTTACTTCTGTGGTAGGCAAAGTAATGGAAAGGGTACTGAGGGATAGGATTTACGAGTATCTGGAAAGACACTGCTTGATTAGGGACAGCCAGCACGGATTTGTGAAGGGTAGGTCTTGCCTTACAAGTCTGATTGAATTCTTTGAGGAGGTGACCAAGCATGTGGATGAGGGTAGAGCAGTGGATGTAGTGTACATGGATTTTAGTAAGGCATTTGATAAGGTTCCACATGGTAGGCGTATGCGGAAAATCAGGAGGCATGGGATAGAGGGAAACTTGGCCAGTTGGATAGAGAACTGGCTAACCGATCGAAGTCAAAGAGTGGTGGTAGATGGTAAATATTCAGCCTGGAGCCCAGTTACAAGTGGAGTTCCGCAGGGATCAGTTCTGGGTCCTCTGCTGTTTGTAATTTTTATTAATGACTTGGAAGAGGGAGTCGAAGGGTGGGTCAGTAAATTTGCAGATGATACGAAGATAGGTGGAGTTGTGGACAGTGAGGAGGGCTGTTGTCAGCTGCAAAGGGACTTAGATATGATGCAGAGCTGGGCTGAGGAGTGGCAGATGGAGTTCAACCCTGTCAAGTGTGAGGTTGTCCATTTTGGAAGGACAAATAAGAATGTGGAATACAGGGTTAATGGTAGGGTTCTTAGTAAGGTGGAGGAGCAGAGGGATCTTGGGGTTTACGTTCATAGATCTTTGAAAGTTGCCACTCAGGTGGATAGAGCTTGTAAGAAGGCCTATGGTGTATTAGCATTCATTAGCAGAGGGATTGATTTCAAGAGTCGTGAAGTGATGTTGCAGCTGTACAGGACTTTGGTTAGGCCACATTTGGACAACTGTGTGCAGTTCTGGTCGCCTCACTTTAGGAAAGATGTGGAAGCTTTGGAGAGGGTGCAGAGAAGGTTTACCAGGATGTTGCCTGGAATGGAGAATAGGTCGTACAAGGATAGGTTGAGAGCTCTCGGCCTTTTCTCGTTGGAACGGCGAAGGATGAGGGGTGACTTGATAGAGGTTTATAAGATGATCAGAGGAATAGGTGAGTAGACAGTCAGAGGCTTTTTCCCCGGGTACAACAGAGTGTTACAAGGGGACATAAATTTAAGGTGAAGGGTGGAAGGTATAGGGGGGATGTCAGGGGTGGGTTCTTTACCCAGAGAGTGGTGGGGGCATGGAATGCGCTGCCTGTGGGAGTGGCAGAGTCAGAATCATTGGTGACCTTTAAGCGGCAATTGGATAGGTACATGGATGGGTGCTTAAGCTAGGACAAATGTTCGGCACAACATCGTAGGCCGAAGGGCCTGTTCTGTGCTGTATTGTTCTATGTTCTATATAACACCATAACCAGTGGATAGGATATGTACAGTTACTGAGTACTGACTGAGTGAAGATCATAGAACATAGAACATAGAACAGTACAGCACAGAACAGGCCCTTCAGCCCACGATGTTGTGCCGATCATTGATCCTCATGTATGCACCCTCAAATTTCTGTGACCATATGCATGTCCAGGAGTCTCTTAAATGTCCCCAATGACCTTGTTTCCACAACTGCTGCTAGCAACGCATTCCATGCTCTCACAACTCTCTGTGTAAAGATCCCACCTCTGACATCCCCTCTATACTTTCCTCCAACCAGCTTAAAACTATGACCCCTCATGTTAGTCATTTCTGCCCTGGGAAATAGTCTCTGGCTATCGACTCTATCTATGCCTCTCATTATCTTGTATACCTCAATTAGGTCCCCTTATCCTCCTCCTTTTCTCCAATGAAAAAAGTCCGAACTCAGTCAACCTCTCTTCATAAGATAAGCCCTCCAGTCCAGGCAGCATCCTGGTAAACCTCCTCTGAACCCTCTCCAAAGCATCCACATCTTTCCTATAATAGGGCGACCAGAACTGGACGCAGTATTCCAAGTGCGGTCTAACCAAAGTTTTATAGAGCTGCAACAAGATCTCACGACTCTTAAACTCAATCCCCCTGTTAATGAAAGCCAAAACACCATATACTTTCTTAACAACCCTGTCCACTTGGGTGGCCATTTTAGGGGATCTATGTACCTGCACAACAAGATCCCTCTGTTCCTCCACACTGCCAAGAATCCTATCCTTAATCTTGTACTCAGCTTTCAATTTCGACCTTCCAAAATGTATCACCTCGCATTTATCCAGGTTGAACTCCATCTGCCATCTCTCAGCCCATCTTTGCATCCTGTCAATGTCCTGCTGCAGCCTACAACAGCCCTCTATACTGTCAACGACACCTCCAACCTTTGTGTCATCTGCAAACTTGTTGACCCATCCTTCAATCCCCTCATCCAAGTCATTAATAAAAATTACAAACAATAGAGACCCAAGGACAGAGCCCTGTGGAACAGCACTCACCACAGACTTCCAGGCAGAATATTTTCCTACTACTACCACTCGCTGTCTTCTGTCGACCAGCCAATTCTGTATCCAGACAGCTAGGTTCCCCTGAATCCCATTCCTCCTGACCTTCTGAATGAGCCTACCATGGGGAACCTTATCAAATGCCTTGCTGAAGTCCATATACACCACATCCACAGCTCGACCCTCATCAACTTGTCTAGTAACATCCTCAAAAACTCGATAAGATTTGTGAGGCATGACCTGCCCCTCACAAAGCCGTGTTGACTGCATTTAATCAAGCCATGCTCTTCCAGATAGTCATAAATCATATCCCTCAGAATCCTTTCTAACACCTTGCAGACGACAGACGTGAGACTTACTGGTCTGTAATTGGTCTGTAAAGGGGACATAAATTTAAGGTGAAGGGTGGAAGGTATAGGGGAGATGTCAGGGGTGGGTTCTTTACCCAGAGAGTGGTGCCCGTGGAATGCGCTGCCCGTGGGAATGGTAGAGTCAGAATCATTGGCGACCTTTAAGCGGCATTTGGATAGGTACATGGATGGGTGCTTAATCTAGGATAGAAGTTCGGCACAACATCGTGGGCCGAAGGGCCTGTTCTGTGCTGTATTGTTCTATGTTCTATGTTCTATGCTGGGGATTTCCTATTTCCTTTCTTGAAGAGAAGAATTACATTTGCCTCCCTCCAGTCCTCAGGTACAACTCCAGTGGAGAGCGAGGTGAATGTTACTTGCCAGTTGTCAGCCCAAGCCTGGATATTGTCCAGATCTCTTAGCATTTGGACACAGACTGCTTCAGTATCTGAGGAGTCGGGAATGGAGCTGAACATTGTGCAATCATCGGCGAACATCCCCACTTTGAACCTTCTGATGGGAGGAAGGTCATTGATGAAACAGCTGAAGATGGTTGGGCCTTGGACACTACCTGAGGGACTCCTGCAGAGCTGTCCTGGAGCTGAGATGATTGACCTACACCAACCACAACCATAACCAGCGGAGAGTTGCCTTGATACCCATTGATTCCAGTTTTGCTAGGGCTCCTTGATGCCACACTTTGTATAATTCAGTCAAGGGCTGTCCCTCTCCCCTCCCCTGTAGGATTCAGCTCTTTTGTCCATGTTTGACCCAAGGCTGTAATGAAGTCAGGAGCTGAGTGACCTTGGGGGGACCCAAACTGGGCGTCACTGAGCAGGTGCTGCTTGATAGCGCTGTTAATGACCCCTTGCATCATCTTTACTGACAATCGAGGGTCAACTGATGGGGGGGTAATTCGTCGGGTTGGATTGGTCCTGCTTTGTATGTACAGGACATATCTGGACAATTTTCCACATTGTCGGATAGATGCCAGTGTTGTAAATATACTGGAACAGCTTAGCAAGGGGAGTGGCACGTTCTGGAGCACAAGTCGTCAGTCCTATTGCGGGAATATTGTCAGGGCCCATAGCCTTTGTAGTATCCAGTGTCTCCAACTGTTTCTTGATATCATGTGGAGTGAATTGAATTTGTTGAAGCCTGGTATCTGTGATGTTGAGGATCACTGGATCATCCACAACCTTATCTTTCACACTGATGTGCTGGGCTCTTCCTTCACTGAGGATGGGGATATGTGTGGAGGCTCCCTCTCTAGTGAGTTTTTAAATCATCCACCACTGTTCATGACTGGATGTAGTAGGACTGCAAAGCTTCAATCTGATCCGTTTGTCATGGGATTGCTTGGTTCTGTCTATCACTTGCTGTTTGGTGGCTTCACCAGGTATGCCTGATGCTGCTCCTGGCATGCCCTCCTGCACTCCCCATTGAACCAGGGTTGATCCGATGGTGTGAAGGTAATGGTTGAGTGGGGGATATGCCGGGCTGTGAGGTTGCAGATTGTACTGGAGTACAGTCCTGCTGCTGTTGATGGCCCACAGTGTCTCATGGATGCCCCAGTCTAGAGCTGCTATATCTCATAAAGATGTACAGCACGGAAACAGAACCTTCGGTCCAATTTATCCATGCCGATTGGATATCCTAAACTAATCTAATCTCATTTGCCAGCACTTGGCCATATCCCTCTAAACTCTTCCTATTCATTTACCCTTCCAGAGGCCTTTGAAATGCTGTAATTGTACCAGCCTCCATCACTTCCTCTGGCAGCTTATTCCATACACACACCACCCTGTGTTTGTAAATGTTGCCTCTTAGGTCCCTTTTAAATCTTTCTCCTCTCACACTAAACCTATGCCCTCGAGCTCTGGACTCACTCATTCCAGGGAAAAGGCCTTATCTATTTACCCTATCCATGTCCCTCCTGATTTTATAAACCTCCATAAGGTCACCCTTAGCCTTGGATTCTCCAGGGAAAACTGCCCCAGCCAATTCAGCCTCTCCCTATATCTCAAATCCTCCAACACTGGCAACATCCTTGTAACAATCTGCTCTGAGTCTGTCCCATTTAACATGGTGATAGTGCTACACAATGCAATTGTTCTCAATGTGAAGGTGGGACTTTGTCTCGACAAGGACAGTGTGGTGTTCACTCTTACTGATAATGTCATGGACAGATGCACCAACAGTCTGCAGATTGATTAGAATGAGGTCAACATATTTTTCCCACTTGTTGGTCCCCTCACCACCTGCCACAGACCGAGTCTAGCAGCAATGTCCTTGAGGACCTGACCAGCTCAATCAGTAATGCTGCAGCTGAGCCACTCTTGGTGGTAGACGTTGAAATGCCCTACCCAGAGTACATTTCATGCCCTTACCACCCTCAGTGCTTCCTCCAAGTATGGTTCAACACGGAGGAGTACTGATTCATCAGCTGAGGTATGTGGTAACCAGTAGGCAGTTTCCTTGACCATGTTTAAACCATGAAACTTCATGGGATCTGGATTCACTGTTGAGGAATCCCAGGGCAACTCCTTCTCTACTGTATCCCACTGTGCCACACCCCTCTGCTGGGTGTGTCCTGTTGGTGGGACAGGGCATATCCAGGGATGGTGATGGTGGGGTCTGGGACATTGTCTGGAAGGGAGGATTCCGTGAGTATGACTGAGTTAGGCTGTTGGCTAGTCTGTGAGACAGGCTTCCCAGTGTTGGCACTAACCCCAGATGGTAGTGAGGAGGGCTTTGCAAGGTCAGCAGGGGTGTTTCTGCCATTGCCTTTTCCGGTGCCTGGGTGGATGCCCGGTGGTCTGTCCAGTTTCATTTCTTTGAGACCTTGTTATTATTGGTACAACTGAATGGCTCGCTTGGCCATTTCAGAGGGCAACTGCGAGTCAGCCACATTGCTGTGGGTCTGGAGTCACATGTAGGCCAGACTGGGTAAGGATGGCAGATTTCCTTCCCTGAAGGACATAAATGAACCAGATGGGTTTTTCTGACAATTGGCAATAGTTTCATGGTCATCATTTGATTCTTAATTCCAGATTTTAAAAAAAATTAATTCAAATTCCACCATGGCAGGATTTGAACCTGGGTCCCCAGGACATTATCAGGGTGTCTAGATTAATAATCTGACAATAATACCACTAGGCCATCTCCTTCCAACATTCATCATCTGAGATTTGCAATTTTCAGATCATAAGGGTTAAGGCATCAACCTCTGATCTGGAGGTTTGTGCAGCCTCACATAGGCAAGTGGGGAAAGGATCTGCAATGCAACTAATCTGCTTTCCCAATCAGCCCGTGATTTTGTGCAGAATTTCCCAGGTTGCTTTCTGCCACGTTATTCCATTCAGATTCTGGGCAAAGAAACTCCCATATACCAGGTTGATCCAATATATTCTTTTTTAAATCTTAAACATTGACTGTATATAATTCATAGAATTCCTACAGTGTGGAAGCAGGCCATTTGGCCCAATAGATCCCCACTGACCCTCTGAAGAGTAACCAACCCAGACCCATTCCCCTTTGCTATTAATCTACACATACTCCTGACTAATGCACCTAACCTACACATCCCTGAACATTATGGGTAACTTACCATGGCTAATTCACCTAACCTGCACATCCCTGGACTGTGGGAGGAAACCTACGCAGACATGGGGAGAATGTGCAAACTTCACACAGACAGTTGCCCAAGGCTGGTGAGTGGTGCTGTGAGACAGCAGTGCTAACATGGACAGGTACCAATCATTTAATTGCAAGCAGGAATATGGGAGGTTGCTACTTCCTTCCTTAGACTTGGCCAATCTACAACAGAGTACCTCAGTATTGGAGAGGCACAACCAAAGATCCCAGAGTCATGGGCGAGCCTGACTTGTGACCAAGTAAAATGGAGAAAGACAAAATTCACAAAGGCATCAATAAACATTGTTGGGGACAGGCAGAAACAAACTGTCTCAAACTCCAGGCCTTGGAGGGAGCACCCACACCTCCAATCAGCCCATTTACCCCAAACCTTCACCAACACCTTTGTGGACAGCACGGTGGCACAGTGGTTAGCACTGTTGCCTCACAGCGCCAGAGACCCGGGCTCAATTCCCACCTCAGGTGACTGTGTGGAGTTTGCACATTCTCCCCGTGTCTGTGTGGGTTTCCTCCAGGTGCTCCGGTTTCCTCCCACAGTCCAAAGATGTGCAGGTCAGGTGAATTGGTCAATCTAAATTACCCGTAGTGTTAGGTAAGGGGTAGATGTAGGGGCATGGGTGGGTTGCGCTTCGGCGGGTTGGTGTGGACTTTGGGAAATGGTGTGAGGAAGTAGGAGGATTCACATGCTGGTCAGTTTGTCTCACATCTTTCTCCGAATACAGAGAGGCTGCTGGACATCAGCCTCAAACACAGAGCAGGAGCTCTGTTCTCTACCTGCTGGATCGAGCAGAGTTCAAATCCTGCACCTCCTGCCTCAGAGGCTGGAACACTACCATGACACCAAAGGCTTATGCTCAGCCCTTTGAGATAAAGGTAGCAGTGATGGTCTTCTGTAGCAATGGACTGTGGGACTGGCAATAAACCACACACAGGAGAAGCTTTCTAGATCGGAACCAAACTGTATCAATAAATAGCTCTAAAGTCTTGGAGGGTGGATTTGAGAAGTGAGTCAGGGAGACCCTATCCTGTCCTGCATGGTACCTGCTACTGACTGAACAGCACTGGGGATAGATTTCCATACTGTTGATGAGATAGTGAAATGACCAAAACTAGATTTGAATTAAAGGAAATTTTAGAAAAATGACAAACACAGAGAGAGTACAGGAAAGTTCTAGCAGTAAATAGATTAATAGTATTTAATACCATTACTTCCTTTAAATATTCAACCATCAGAATTTGTGACATCTGCTAGTCAATGATTTATTATATTGCTGACTAACTTCAGAAATAAATCTCATGTTAATCATTGCAAATGATAAAAACTACAAAAATGCACAGAATTATTTAACATCCATTACTGACCAATGCCAATAGCAGGTTAAACAAAGTTCAACTGAAAATTGCATTGTTAGTTTTACTAGTGTTGGAGGTGCAAGAATCTCAAGGGTCTGCTGGTTTTTGAGAAAACTGTCTGTGCAATGTTGCTGAGAACATTGTTTGGTTACAGTTGTGCCCAGTCTGCCCACCCCACCATATCCACAGTATAGTGTTACTAGTGCAACCTAGCAGTCTCTGACTGGGGGGGGGGGGGGGGGGTGACAGCAAACCACCTGCACTTAACACTGAGCAAGAAAGGGGACAGTTACTATGAGCGGCACATGCCAACAGCCCCTATACCACCAGGATGGCCATGACTTGTTGTTTCCAGAGGAAAGTACCTTGTTGGTGCTGCCTGGTCTTACTGTGTTGTGCTCACTGTAGCAGTCAGATGGCTGAACCAAAATGAAAACCCCAAGTTCAGGAGCCAAGGGCTGCTTTTATCTATGTAGTTATCTGCAATGGCCTCAATTCAGATTGGCACCGACACTCAACTCAGTACATGAGCAATAACCTAACAGAATCCTATTACTAATGTAAAGGGAGTGCAAGCTTCTCATGTTACACCCATCAGGATATAATCACAAGAATAGCAAATTTCAAATGGGACAACCATTTATACTGATCTAGCGAAAACAGGATAACTTGCTACTCAAATCTAGTGTTCTAACAAATCCATCCTGACGGGCAGAACATGAAAAGCTTTGACAGCCTATCTCCCTTTACTGTATTAATATGGGTGAAGTCTCCACATAATACTGAAATGTTGGAACATCCAAACATTATAGCTTCCTAGGGTACAACAGGCTCGATGCATAGACTTCACTTCAAAAAGGCAAATACAGGCTACAAACATTATCCCCATCACTGAAGCTGCAGCTAATTTTCCACAGCAGCTCAACATTCATTATAACCTTATTCATTGTTTTCCCTTTGACACTTAAATGTACCAGAGGGAGTCACTCTGCACATGTCCAGTCTAACTTGGAAAGGGTCCTACAGGAAGGTCGCTTCTGTTCTGCAGTGTCCTGGAATGGTTTTATTGAACAACGCCTCAGCGAGATCGCCAGGAAGGCAGCTTCACCGTTCTCAAACGAGCCGACAGCAGGAAGGTTAAGGAGGTTATAGCTACATTTATTCTGGTCCAGAGGATTCAACAGGAGGAGGACAGCATAATAAATGAGCTGGTGCAGACCGCTGTGCCTCTGCTACCTAAACGTCTCCAAACTACAGAACAGGCACACTAAATCCAAACTAAGAGTCAGGGAAGAGGGAAAATGATTACATCTACCTCTTGGTCCACCAGCAGGTATTTAATCTGCTATAACTGACTTCTGCTCATATAGAATGGGCAACATTAGCTAGGTTGGGGTTGTTACAGTCCTGACCACTTTCATTCCCATTACTACCATTCCTCCTCAGTCTTCGTTCCATCTTCAGTGTTAGTGCACTGCCCACCCTCTCCACCACTGCCAACAGAAAGCTCATAACTGGCTTGTTGCTTGGGGTGAAGCACATCACAGCAAACCAATAGAACCCTCCCTCTCCTTCTGAACCCATTATCTGATTCTTAAAATTAAAATGGAATGAGGAAAGTGTGTCCAGCAGGCTAAGATAAAAGGTAGGGAGGAGGCACTTGGGGGAGGGGTGTTGGGAATGCGATAGGTGGAAGGAGGTTAAGGTGAGGATGATCGGCCGGAGAGGGGGTGGGGGCGGAGAGGTCAGGAAGAAGATTGCAGGTTAGGACGGCGGTGCTGAGTCCGAGGGTTGGGACTGAGACAAGATGGGGGGAGGGGAAAATGAGGAAACTGGAGAAATCTGCATTCATCCCGTGTGGTTGGAGGGTTCCTAGGCGGAAGTTGAAGGCGCTATTCCCCCAGGCGTCGTTTTGCCATGGTTTGGCGATGGAGGAGGCCAAGGACCTGCATGTCCTTGGTGGGATGGGAGGGGGAGTTAAAGTGTTCAGCCACGGGGCGGTTGGGTTGGTTGGTATGGGTCCCAGAGGTGTTCTCTGAAACATTCCACAAGTAGGCGGCCTGTCTCCCCAATGTAGAGGAGGCCACATCGGGTGCAGCGGATACAGTAAATGATGTGTGTGGAGGTGCAGGTGAATTTGTGACGGATATGGAAGGATCCCTTGGGGCCTTGGAGGGAAGTAAGGGGGGAGGTGCGGGTGCAAAGTTTGCATTTCTTGCGGTTGCAGGGGAAGGTGCCGGGAGTGGAGGTTGGGTTGGTGGGGGGGTGTGGACCTGACGAGGGAGTTGTGGAGGGAGTGGTCTTTCTGGAACGCTGATAGGGAAAGGGAGGGAAATATATCCCTGGTGGTGGGGTCCGTTTGGAGGTGGCGGAAATGATGAAGGATGGTGGAGTGGTCGGTGAGGAACAGTGGGGTTCTGCCCTGGTGGCAATTGGAGGGACGGGGCTCAAGGGCGGAGGAGCGGGAAGTGGAGGAGATGCGGTGGAGAGCATCGTCAACCACGTCTGAGGGGAAATTGCGGTCTTTGAAGAAGGAGGCCATCTGGGTTGTTCGGTATTGGAACTGGTCCTCCTGGGAGCAGATGCAGTGAAGGTGAAGGAATTGGGCATATGGGATGGCGTTTTTACAGGGGGCAGGGTGGGAGTTGGTCGGTTTATAGTAAAAGTCCATGTTGAGTTGGTCGTCTGAGATAGAAACGGAGAGGTCTAGGAAGGGGAGGGAGGAGTCTGAGACGGTCCAGGTAAATTTGAGGTCGGGGTGGAAGGCGTTAGTAAAGTGGATGAACTGTTCAACCTCCTCGTGGGAGCACGAGGTAGCGCCGATACAGTCATCGCTGTTGCGGAGGAGAAGGTGGGCTTTCTCCTACTCTCCACATCAAGCATAGCACAGGAGGTGGAGACGAACCTTCCCCCTCACTCCGTTCCAACAACTTGCCTTGAGGGCAAATCCTGAAATTGGCCAACCTTCCCAGTGCCCCTTCTCTACACTTCACAGTCACTGATATCACAGACCTCTCAAAGTCAGACAGGGACCATTGACAGCTTCATGTCCTAACCTCTCATTCACAAGTAATGACATTGAATGTTCTCTCTGCTCAGTTCACATTGGTGCAAGCAGCAGTGATGGAGCCTGCCCTTTCATTAGTCTTGCTAGTGTTCGGATGCAGGTGCTGGGCTGGGGCAGGAGGACCTGGGAATGTCAGAAGGTTGCCAATTGTTAAATGGACAAACTCAATGAGTTCAGTCTGATTGGTGAATATTCAGCCTATCAGCTGTGGGGATGAGGATTGGACAGTTTGTGAATCCGCAGCAGATTGATTCTGCACCTCCAAATAAATCCATTAGAACACGATCATGACTCTGTCTGCAAAAACATTAACTCATCCACTCTTCAGACTAAAACAAGCAGCATCTCGAGGAAGTCGAGGGAATAAAGTGACCAATTGAAGTCACAGATTAAGGGCAGTGTAGGTGATTACATAGCTGAACAGCAATAATTGATTGTACAAAAATTAAACATTTCAGTTACATTATCAGTGCCAAAAGAAAATCGAATCTTAGTCAAGGATCACATTATAACCATCCGAGCTCAGCAAAGCCATCCTGTACTGTGGAGGTACAGTCCTACCCCTGGAACAGTTCAGGGTCATCTGTACTCAAGAAACTGAGAGAAGCTCCTAGTAGTTTGCACAGTTAAATTGCCAGAAGCAGGAGAGTAACATCTGGGCTTCCCTTGATTGTTACATTTGTTTGAATTGCTTTTGTACAGAAATAAAACCACTGAACACTGGAGAAACTCAGCAGGTCTGGTAGCACCTATGGAGAGAAGAACAGAGTGAACATTGAGAGTCCAGTATGATTTCTTCAGAACTGACATACTGGACTGAAGACATTAACCCGGTTTCTCTGCACTAATGCTGCACAACCTGCTGAATTTCTCCAGCACTTGTCCTTTCTTCCAAGGTTCCCAGCATCCACAGCGTTTGGCTTTTCTTCCGCTGTTTGTTGTTGCTTGTTCCACAGATTTCCATTGGCCCCTTTAAGTTTTGTGCTGTACACAGATTTCCATGCTGGATACTGTTCCTTGTCCATAGGTTCACAGGAATGATGGACTAGTGTTGATTTAAATCATAGGTTTGAGGAATAGGAAGAAGGCTGAGCAAGACAGGTCGAGAGATCTCCATTTTCACTTTTCATTCTCAGTCTGCAATGACTGATTGGTTTTAGTAGACTGACCTGGACAGGGATCTGGACCCTTTCAAACTTGGGTGACTGCAGAGGGGGTTGGTGAGCAAGTGTGAAAGTGGAAGAGGTTAGTAGGGGAGAGGCAGAGAGGGTGAAGGGCACAGGTTGGGAAAAAAAAGGAAGGTTGAATATGGGGAACGGAGAGAGATGGGGTAAGATGTATGTATACAGATCTATCTATCTGTAATGCATCTATCATGGAGTGAACTCAGTTATTCACACTGAGTGGGGAATATCAGAGTGCAATTTAACCATCATCTCCTCAGGAGTTCATCCACATGATGTGGTTCAATAGCAGCAGTGTAGCATTAAATCTCTCACTTGTGACAGTACTAACTGTAGTTGAGGACAGTAAATTCAGTGAATAACTAATGGATTGTGAACACAGAGCTGGAGACTGAGCTGTTAGAAGATACTGGCTATGGTAGTGCTGTTTCTGTACAACACCCACTCAGTTTAAACAGAGTTTAAACAAAACTGGCCTGTGCCAAAAGTACTTAGGAGTGCTGGTTTAAAAAAAAAGCTCTTTTTTTGGTTTTCTACAAATCTGCATTAAAAGAATGGACAGAGCCAGGTTAGTAACAAATGACAGGATGTGGTTAAAGCTAGCACAGCATCAGAAACCCAAACCCATGGGGGACAGGACTGCTGGCAAACCCACCCACTCACTCAAGTGTCCCAATGACTTGGAATTTAAACAAAATTAAAGCACTGGGAGCAAGCAGCAAGATTTTCTGCTGAGGGGAAAAATTGATTGAAAAGGAGGACAGGGATTCAGCAGCTTCACTTTACTTCAAGCTGGAAGGACACGCTGCACCCACAGCAAACTCGAACATCAGCAACCCCTGTGATGCTCCAAAACACACTCGCAGAGACCCGTGCAACAGATGTTTGTTATTCAGCAGGAGAATTTTGTAAATCCCTTTCTTTCACTGGGTTCCATAACTGAAGGGGAGTTGCTGGGCCAGGCCGAGTACACAGAGTTTAAGCATCACTCTGATTGGGAGCTGGGGATTTGCTGGGGGCTGCTGCCAGGCTTACGATTCCTCACATTGTTCTGCTCACTCTGTAGGGAAGGAAAATAAATTCATTAAAGATTCACCACAGGGCAGGCTGATACATCAATTAGGTATGACACAACATCGACATTCACAGAGTACGAGGAGATGTGGTCTTCTTGTTGGTGAGGTAGAGGGGTCAGCGTTGGCTTGGTTGTGAGGTTAGGATGGTGTGATCCTGGCTTCAGAAGGGAAGGGGATCAGGGAAAAGATTATAACACACAAGTGCTTTAGTGAATTTAAAACTGGATTCCCAGTCCCCAATACTACTCACACATCACATGATCCCACAGTAATTCCATAATGTGTTGCCCCTGTGCTCCTGACCCCTAAATAGCCCCTCTGCCCAATATCTCCAACTTCATCCAAACACTAAAAACTAACTACAGTTCTGCTCAATTCACCACATCACTCAGTCACTGCCTCACCCATCACCCCAACTTATCCCAACAATGACACTCAGCAATATTCAGACTTCAGCCAATAACAGCAGGGCAACACTCATGCTGCCTTGGCAACCGCTGGAGCCAAAACCAATCCATCTGACCATCAGCTTCACCGTTACCTGAGAACTGGTCAGTACTGATACCTTTGATACAGTAATGAGTAAACGCTGACCTGGTGAGTGGATCAACACTGTGGCCACAACAACAGTACAGAGGCTGGGTACCCTGATGAGTGCATCTCCCTCATCAACAAGAATTGAAGACAGGACTGCGATGAGCGATGAACATTAGAAACCGGAGCAGGAGGACAGCACTCAGCTTCTTCAAACCTGCTCCACCATTTAATAAGCTTATTGCTCATTTCGATATGACCCCATTCCCTATATCCCTCAATGCCTCAGTGGGCACTAAGTGATTTGAATTTTGAACATACTCAGTGACTGGCCATTCAAAACTAAAGAAATGTACCCTCTTCTCAACCAGAAATAGTCGATTCCTTTTATTGTGAGAACGTGACCCCTACTTGCAGGGGAGGAGTCAATAGAAACAGCATCTTAGCACAGTAATTACAGAGTTGTTACAGTGTAGGATACAGCTATTCTGCACCAGCTCTTAAACAGCCTTTAATGGAGGAAACTGGCATCACCAACACCACCCCCCCACCCCAAGAGTCCCCTCGTCACTACTGCCTTACTGCCTTATTAGGTCAGGGGCTCTGGCACTGTGAGGGCTGCTACTGATACAGGTACTCCTGGTTAAACATCTGACTGCAAACTCTCAGTACGTCACCTATGGTCTCCCCCTTCCAAACCAAAGCTGACCCGTCATCTCACTTGCTTAGTGTCGAAGAGTGTGATGCTGGAAAAGCACAGCTGGTCAGGCAGCAGCCGAGGAGCGGGAGAGTTGACGGAAGGGCATAAGCCCGGATAAAACTCTCCTGCTCCTCGGATGCTGCCTGACCTATTGTGCTCTTCCAGCATCACACTCTTCGAGTCTGACCTCCAGCATCTGCAGTCCTCACTTTCCCCGAGTTGACTAGAACCTCACTTAATTAGTTAACCACCTTCACTAAGTCAGCACTTGCTGCAGTCTTTCCAAGCCCAAGGTGTGCCATCAAGATCTGTTCTATTCACGCACTCCTTGACTCGAGTTTACAGAGTGGTTTCACAGTGTTAGTGTGATCATTCACTGCTCCTTCATTCCCTGGCTTCAAATCACCATCGGCATCTTCAGATACACATCAGCCTGTTAGTCTCCAGTGCTATCAACAAGTTGAATTTCATCTCTATTCTCTATTTCCCAGTCTCTCACTTTCCCTTGTTAGCTTCCTGTAAATTATTCTAATTAGTTCCATTCAACTCTTGAGTAATTAATTACACCACAGTCAGAAAGCATTTAGTTCATCTCCTGGCTGCCAGTCATTCATTCTAGAACATAGAACATAGAACATAGAACAGGCCCTTCGGCCCACGATGTTGTGCCGAACGTCTATCCTAGATTAAGCAACCATCCATGTACCTATCCAAATGGCGCTTAAAGGTCGCCAATGATTCTGACGCTACCACTCCCATGGGCAGCGCATTCCATGCCCCCACCACTCTCTGGGTAAAGAACCCACCCCTGACATCTCCCCTATACCTTCCACCCTTCACCTTAAATTTATGTCCCCTTGTAACACTCTGTTGTACCCGGGGAAAAAGTTTCTGACTGTCTACTCTATCTATTCCTCTGATCATCTTATAAACCTCTATCAAGTCACCCCTCATCCTTCGCCGTTCCAACGAGAAAAGGCCGAGAACTCTCAACCTATCCTCGTACGACTTATTCTCCATTCCAGGCAACATCCTGGTAAATCTTCTCTGCACCCTCTCCAAAGCTTCCACATCTTTCCTAAAGTGAGGCAACCAGAACTGCACACAGTTCTCCAAATGTGGCCTAACCAAAGTCCTGTACAGCTGCAACATCACTTCACGACCCTTGAATTCAATCCCTCTGCTAATGAACGATAATACTCCATAGGCCTTCTTACAAACTCTATCCACCTGAGTGGCAACTTTCAAAGATCTATGTACATAGACCCCAAGATCCCTCTGTTCCTCCACCTGACTAAGAACCCTACCATTAACCCTGTATTCCACATTCTTATTTGTTCTTCCAAAATGGACAACCTCACACTTGGCAGGGTTGAACTCCATCTGCCACTCCTCAGCCCAGCTCTGCATCATATCTAAGTCCCTTTGCAAACGACAAATGCCCTCCTCACTGTCCACAACTCCACCTATCTTCGTATCATCTGCAAATTTACTGAGCCACCCTTCGACTCCCTCATCCAAGTCATTAATAAAAATTACAAACAGCAGAGGACCCAGAACTGATCCCTGCGGAACTCCACTTGTAACTGGGCTCCAGGCTGAATATTTATCATCTACCACCACTCTCTGACTTCGACCGGTTAGCCAGTTCTCTATGCAATTGGCCAAATTTCCCTCTATCCCATGCCTCCTGACTTTCCGCATAAGCCTACCATGGGGAACCTTATCAAATGCCTTACTAAAATCCATGTACACTACATCCACTGCTCTACCCTCATCCACATGCTTGGTCACCTCCTCGAAGAATTCAATAAGACTTGTAAGGCAAGACCTACCCTTCACAAATCCGTGCTGGCTGTCCCTAATCAAGCAGTGTCTTTCCAGATACTCGTAAATCCTATCCCTCAGTACCCTTTCCATTACTTTGCCTACCACAGAAGTAAGACTAACTGGCCTGTAATTCCCGGGGTTATCCCTATTCCCTTTTTTGAACAGGGGCACAACATTCGCTACTCTCCAGTCCCCTGGTACCACCCCCGTTGACAGTGAAGACGAGAAGATCATTGCCAACGGTACTGCAATTTTCTCTCTTGCTTCCCACACAATCCTAGGATATATCCCGTCAGGCCCGGGGGACTTGTCTATCCTCAAGCTGTTCAAAATGTCCAACACATCTTCCTTCCTAACAAGTATCTCTTTGAGCTTACCAGTCCGTTTCACACTCTCCTCTTCAACAATACGGTCCCTCTCGTTCGTAAATACTGAAGAGAAGTACTTGTTCAAGACCTCTCCTATCTCTTCCGACTCAATACACAATCTCCCACTACTGTCCTTGATCGGACCTACCCTCGTTCTCGTCATTCTCAGGTTTCTCACATAAGCATAAAATGCCTTGGGGTTATCCTTGATCCTATCCGCCAAGGATTTTTCATGCCCTCTCTTAGCTCTCCTAATCCCTTTCTTCAGGTCCCTTCTGACTATCCTGTCTCCCTCCACTGCTCTGTTTGAACCCTGTTTCCTCAACCTTATGTAAGCCTCCTTCTTCCTCTTTACTAGACATTCAACCTCCCTCGTCAACCAAGGCTCCCTCACACAACCATTTCTTTCCTGCCTGATCGGTACATACATATCAAGGACACGTCGTATCTGCTCCTTGAAAAAGTCCCACATTTCCACGACATCCTTCCCTGACAGCCTGTTCTCCCAACTTATGCTCCTCAAATCCTGTCTTACAACATCGTAATTTCCCTTCCCCAATTGTAAAATCTACCTTGTTGTGCGCACCTACCTCTCTCCATAACCAAGGTGAAAGTCACAGAATTGTGGTCACCATCACCAAAATGTTCACCCACTAACAAGCCCATCACTTGTCCCGGTTCATTTCCGAGTACCAAATCCAATATGGCCTCCCCTCTGGTTGGACAATCTACATACTGAATTAGAAAAGCTTCCTGGACACACTGCACAAACACCGCCTCATCCAATCTACTTGATCTAAAGAGCTTCCAATCAATATTTGGGAAGTTGAAGTCGCCCATGACTACGACCCTGTGGCTTCTGCACCTTTCCAGAATCTGTTTCCCAATCTGTTTCTCCACATCTCTGCTGCTATTGGGGGGCCTATAGTAAACACCCAACAAGGTGACTGCACCTTTCCTATTTCTGACTTCAGCCCATACTACCTCCAGAGGCAGATCCCCCTCAAATTTCCTTTCTGCAGCCGTTATACCATTTCTAATTAGCAATGCCACCCCCCCCCCCTCCTTTTTTATCACCCTCCCTAATCTTACTGAAACATCTGTAACCAGGAACCTCCAACAACCATTCCTGTCCCTCTTCTATCCATGTTTCCGTGATGGCCACAACATCGTAGTCCCAGGTACCGATCCACGCCTTAAGTTCACCCACCTTATTCTAATCACATTAACAAATCTTTATGTTCCCACATTTCATAGACTGATTCACGTCCCCTAAAGTAATGTTGCTGCTTAATTAAACCCCACGTGGTGAAGAATGCATTACTCGGACAACGCTAACAGTGAATACAATTTGAAGATGTTCTTTAGTTACCTCACAATAGTCTTTAATCTGTGTCATTCAGGACTGCCTCATTAGTTTACGCTGGGTGCGATACCACAATATTCCAGTCTTGCTTTCATCAGTGGAACTTGGATCAGTTGTCTCAAACAAAGAGTGTCTTAATTTTTTTCCTTAGTTTAAAAAGCAGCAAGTGTTGCACCTGGGGCATTGTGATACGTCAGTACTCACAGTATGCTGTGCACAGAGGGGCTTAATTCTGCCGCTGGTGGGGTGAAACTTGGTTTCTGCAGCACAGCAGCAGTAACTGGTCATGTCTAGCTGCAAGTCATGGTAAAAGACAAATGTTTCGTAGCACTGTCACAGGACAAGTCCCGATGCTTCTGTGCATATTGGGAGGTGGAAATTAAAGACTGATCAAAACTGATCAGCAACTTGATCCGACTGTATAACTAAAACAGCGAGATATCATGCACAATAACTGTTTGGCCAAACAGAGAACAGCCAGGGAATTCCTAGAGGCTTGGCACTCATCGACAGATTCAATCAAGAAGCACATCGACCTGGACCCTATATACCGACCACTGCAGCGGACAGCTGGAACTGACAACCGGAAGCAGCAGATTCAAACCATTACAAATGCCAGAGGAAAGATCACAGAAGTGCTTCACAAGAGGCTCCCAAGCACTGAGGATGTCACCTAGACAGGGGACGAAATGTCTGCAACACAAATTCCCAGCTCGGCCAACAGAACCACAACAACGAGCACCCGAGCTACAAATCTTCTCCCACACCTTGAATTTAAAGTTGTTTTTATAACAATTATCTGGTTCACTACTGTCCTTTAGGGAAGCAAATCTGTCCTCCTTACCTGGTCTGTATCCTGTCCTACCTACCTATCTTCCTTTCCACCTATCCACTCCACCCTCCTCCCTGACCTATCACCTCCATCCCCACCCCCATTCACCTATTGTACTCTATGCTACTATCTCCCCACACCCACCCCTCTCTCATTTGTCTCTCCACTCTGCAGGCACTCTGCCTCTATTCCTGATGAAGGGCTTTTGCCCAAAACGTCGATTTTCCTGCTCCTCGGATGCTGCTTGACCTGCTGTGCTTTTCCAGCACCACTCTAACCTAGACTCTGGTTTCCAGCATCTGCAGTCCTTGTTTTTACCTGGGATTTTCATGACCCGAGGCCTATTTGCAATGAGGGTGATTCTTAAACGCGCTCTGAAATGGCCAACAATGCCTCTCATCTCAACAGGAATTGCAAGGACTTCTGTCACGCTTTTGACAAGGTCTCACGTGGCAGACCAGCTAAGAAGCTGAGAGCCTATGGGATCCAGGGTAATGTGTCAAAATTGTCAGGAAGTAGACAGTGATGATTGAAGACCATAGACAAAGAAACAGAAATTAGGCATTCGACCCATCGAGTCTGCTCCACCATTTGATCATGGCTGATTGGTTTTTAATCTGATTTTTCCACTTTCTCCCTTTAATCCCCTTGGCAATCACAAATTTATCTATCTCTGTTTTAAGTATATTCAATGACCCGGTCTCCACAGCCTCCAGTGGCAATGAATCCCATAGATTCCCCACTCTCTGGCTGAAGAAGTTTCTCCTTATCTCTGTTCTAAAGGGCCTTCCCTTTACTCTAAGGCTGTACCCTCAGGTCCTCACCTCTCCTACCAATAGAAACATCTTCTTTATGTCCACTCTGTCCAGGCCATTCAGTATTCTGTAAGTTTCAATCAGATCCCCCCTCATCCTTCTAAACTCCATCGAGTGTAGTCCCAGAGTGCTCAAACATTCCTCACATGTTAAGCCTTTCATTCCTAGGATCATTCCCTTGAACTTCCTCTGGACCTGCTCCAGGGCCAGTACATCCTTCCTGAGATATGGGGCTCAAAACTGCTCACAATACTCAAACTGTGGTCTGACCAAACCGTTACAGAGCCTCAAGACATACATCCCTGTTTTTACATTCTAGTCCTCTCGAGATGAATGACAGCACTGTATTTGCCTTCCTAATTACTGACTCAACCTGCAAGTTTACATTCAGAAAAACCTGGACTAGGACTCCCCAAGACCCTCTGCACTTCAGATTTTGGGATTTTCTCCCCATTTAGAAAATAGTCCATGCTTCTATTCCTCCTCCCCAAGTGCCTGACATCAAACTTTCCTACCTTGTATTCATGTGCCACTTCATGTGCCGAGGAAAAACGAACCCGAGAGACTACAGCTAAGGTAAGACAGTTTGTTTCGAAATTACTTACCTGTAGCGGGCAGCGGTGTTTTTTTTTCTCTCTCTTCACAAAAAGAGCGGGAGCAGCAGAGGAAGTGACGGCAAACAGAGGGGCAGCCGGGAAGGAGAACGGTGAGTATAAATACTCACCCTTTAATCACCAACGGTCATTTGAGTGGGAGCAGCGGCCGAGGAAAAACAAACCCGGGAGACTACCGCTAAGGTAAGACAGTTTGTTTCAAAATTACTTACCTGTAGCGGGCAGCGGAAGTGAGGTTGGAGCGCATAGCTGGGCGGGAAGGTAAGTGATTAGTATTTGAGTGGGTGTGTTCTAGACCCCAGGTCCTACTTTCGTAGGGCCTCCTCTAACCTAACTTTAAAGTCCACAGGTTATTGACTCAGTGTTCTTGTTTTTGGAGACAGTGTACAGTCATGGCAGCGCAGGCGGTGGAATGTTCCTCCTGCAGGATGTTTGAGGTAGGGGTGACCACCAATACTCCTGCCGACTTCGTGTGCAGGAAATGCAGTCAGATCCTGATCCTCACCGAACGAGTTAGGGAACTGGAACTGGAGCTGGATGAGCTGAGGATTATTCGAGAGGCTGAGAGGGTGATCGATAGAAGCTACAGGGACATAGTTACGCCGGAGAACAGAGGTAGCTGGGTAACAGTTAGAGGTGGGAAGGGGAAGAAACAGGCAGTGCAGGGTTCCCCTGTGGTCGTTCCCCTAAAAAATAAGTATACAGCTTTGGAAACTGTTGGGGGGGACAGCCTTGCAGGTGTAAGCTGCAGTGAAGGGGTCTGTGGCTCTGAGATTCAGAAGGGAAAGGGGGAGAAGAGGAGAGCGCTAGTTATAGGGGACTCTCTAGTTAGAGGGACGGACAGGCGGTTCTGTGGACATGGGCGAGACTCTCGGCTGGTTTGTTGCCTCCCGGGTGCTAGGGTCCGAGACGTCTCGGACCGTGTCTTCAGAATCCTTAAGGGGGAGGTTGTGCAGCCAGAAGTCGTGGTACACATTGGCACCAACGACATAGGTAGGAAGAGGGGTGGGGAGGTCATTCAAGAGCTCAAGGAGTTAGGCTGGAAGCTAAAAGCTAGGACAGACAGAGTCGTCATCTCTGGGTTGTTGCCGGTGCCACGTGACAGAGAGGCAAAGAATAGGGAGAGAGTGCAGTTGAACACGTGGCTGCAAGGATGGTGTAGGAGGGAGGGCTTCAGATATTTGGACAATTGGACTGCATTCTGGGGAAGGTGGGACCTGTATAAACAGGACGGGTTGCACCTGAACCAGAAGGGCACCAATATCCTGGGGGGTAGGTTTGCTAGCACTCTTCGGGGGGGGTTTAAACTAATTTGGCAGGGGGATGGGATCCGGACTTGTAGTCCAGCAAGTAAGCTAGCTGTGTGTCAGGATGTCCAAGACTGTGGGAAGGCTGTGGAGAAGGTAGCACTGACAGGGACTACTTGCGGACACAGAGATGGGCTCAAGTGCGTATACTTCAATGCAAGGAGTATCCGAAATAAGGTGGGTGAACTTAAGGCGTGGATCGGTACCTGGGACTACGATGTTGTGGCCATCACGGAAACATGGATAGATGAGGGACAGGAATGGCTGTTGGAGGTTCCTGGTTACAGATGTTTCAGTAAGATTAGGGAGGGTGGTAAAAAAGGAGGGGGGGTGGCATTGCTAATTAGAAATGGTATAACGGCTGCAGAAAGGAAGTTTGAGGGGGATCTGCCTCTGGAGGTAGTATGGGCTGAAGTCAGAAATAGGAAAGGTGCAGTCACCTTGTTGGGTGTTTATTATAGGCCCCCCAATAGCAGCAGAGATGTGGAGAAACAGATTGGGAAACAGATTTTGGAAAGGTGCAGAAGCCACAGGGTCGTAGTCATGGGCGACTTCAACTTCCCAAATATTGATTGGAAGCTCTTTAGATCAAGTAGATTGGATGGGGCGGTGTTTGTGCAGTGTGTCCAGGAAGCTTTTCTAATGCAGTATGTAGATTGTCCAACCAGAGGGGAGGCCATATTGGATTTGGTACTCGGTAATGAACCAGGACAAGTGGTGGGCTTGTTAGTGGGTGAACATTTTGGTGATGGTGACCACAATTCTGTGACTTTCACCTTGGTTATGGAAAGAGATAGGTGCGCACAACAAGGAAGTTTTTACAATTGGGGGAAGGGAAATTACGATGCTGTAAGACAGGATTTGAGGAGCATACGTTGGGAGCATAGGCTGTCAGGGAAGGATGTCCTGGAAATGTGGAACTTTTTCAAGGAGCAGATACGACGTGTCCTTGATTTGTATGTACCGATCAGGCAGGAAAGAAATGGTCGTGTGAGGGAGCCTTGGTTGACGAGGGAGGTTGAATGTCTAGTAAAGAGGAAGAAGGAGGCTTACATAAGGTTGAGGAAACAGGGTTCAGACAGAGCAGTGGAGGGATACAGGATAGCCAGAAGGGACCTGAAGAAAGGGATTAGGAGAGCTAAGAGAGGGCATGAAAAATCCTTGGCGGATAGGATCAAGGATAACCCCAAGGCATTCTATGCGTATGTGAGAAACCTGAGAATGACGAGAACGAGGGTAGGTCCGATCAAGAACAGTGGTGGGAGACTGTGTATTGAGTCGGAAGAGATAGGAGAGGTCTTGAACAAGTACTTCTCTTCAGTATTTACGAACGAGAGGGACCGTATTGTTGAAGAGGAGAGTGTGAAACGGACTGATAAGCTAGAAGAGATACCTGTTAGGAAGGAAGATGTGTTGGACATTTTGAACAACTTGAGGATAGACAAGTCCCCCGGGCCTGACGGGATATATCCTAGGATTATGTGGGAAGCAAGAGAGGAAATTGCAGTACCGTTGGCAATGATCTTCTCGTCTTCACTGTCAACGGGGGTGGTACCAGGGGACTGGAGAGTAGCGAATGTTGTGCCCCTGTTCAAAAAAGGGAATAGGGATAACCCCGGGAATTACAGGCCAGTTAGTCTTACTTCTGTGGTAGGCAAAGTAATGGAAAGGGTACTGAGGGATAGGATTTACGAGTATCTGGAAAGACACTGCTTGATTAGGGACAGCCAGCACGGATTTGTGAAGGGTAGGTCTTGCCTTACAAGTCTGATTGAATTCTTTGAGGAGGTGACCAAGCATGTGGATGAGGGTAGAGCAGTGGATGTAGTGTACATGGATTTTAGTAAGGCATTTGATAAGGTTCCCCATGGTAGGCTTATGCGGAAAGTCAGGAGGCATGGGATAGAGGGAAATTTGGCCAATTGCATAGAAAACTGGTTAACCGGTCGAAGTCAGAGAGTGGTGGTGGATGGTAAATATTCAGCATGGAGCCCAGTTACAAGTGGAGTTCCGCAGGGATCAGTTCTGGGTCCTCTGCTGTTTGTAATTTTTATTAATGACTTAGATGAGGGAGTCGAAGGGTGGGTCAGTAAATTTGCAGATGATACAAAGATAGGTGGAGCTGTGGACAGTGAGGAGGGCTGTTGTCGGCTGCAGAGGGACTTAGATATGATGCAGAGCTGGGCTGAGGAGTGGCAGATGGAGTTCAACCCTGCCAAGTGTGAGGTTGTCCATTTTGGAAGGACAAATAAGAATGCGGAATACAGGGTTAATGGTAGGGTTCTTAGTCAGGTGGAGGAACAGAGGGATCTTGGGGTCTATGTACATAGATCTTTGAAGGTTGCCACTCAGGTGGATAGAGTTTGTAAGAAGGCCTATGGAGTATTATCGTTCATTAGCAGAGGGATTGAATTCAAGAGTCGTGAAGTGATGTTGCAGCTGTACAGGACTTTGGTTAGGCCACAGTTGGAGTACTGTGTGCAGTTCTGGTCGCCTCACTTTAGGAAAGATGTGGAAGCTTTGGAGAGGGTGCAGAGAAGATTTACCAGGATGTTGCCTGGAATGGAGAGTAGGTCGTACGAGGATAGGTTGAGAGTTCTCGGCCTTTTCTCGTTGGAACGGCGAAGGATGAGGGGTGACTTGATAGAGGTTTATAAGATGATCAGAGGAATAGATAGAGTAGACAGTCAGAAACTTTTCCCCCGGGTACAACAGAGTGTTACAAGGGGACATAAATTTAAGGTGAAGGGTGGAAGGTATAGGGGAGATGTCAGGGGTGGGTTCTTTACCCAGAGAGTGGTGGGGGCATGGAATGCGCTGCCCGTGGGAGTGGTAGAGTCAGAATCATTGGCGACCTTTAAGCGGCATTTGGATAGGTACATGGATGGGTGCTTAATCTAGGATAGAAGTTCGGCACAACATCGTGGGCCGAAGGGCCTGTTCTGTGCTGTATTGTTCTATGTTCTATGTTCTTTGCTCACTCTCCTAACCTGTTCAAATCTTTCTGCAGGCCTTCTCATCTCCTCAATACTACCCGCCCCTCATCTATCTTAGTACCATCTGCAAACTTAGCCAGAATGCCCTCAGTGCCTTCATCCAGATTATTAATGTATATAGTGACCAACACTGACCCTTGCGGAACACCACTTGTTACCGTCTGCCATCCTGAGAAGGATCCTTTCATTCCCACTCCCTGCTTTCTGCCACACAGCCAAACTTCTCTCCATGCTAGCACCTTGCCTCTGACCCCATGGGCCCTCACCTTCCTCAGTAGTGTTCTGTGCGGCAGGAGGGTGTTTGAAGAGTATTAGTGTGATTGAAAGTCTGCGTCCAGTGGCTTAACACAGGATCAGGTGCTGGATCCTTTACTGTTTATTATGTACATTAATAATCTAGCCATGAGTGTAGGAGGCATGATCAGTCAGATTGATCTGTCAAATGACACATAACTTGGTGGTATGGGAAATACTGAGGAGGAAAGCTTTAGAATTATATAAATGGGCTGGTCAGATGGACTGAACAGTGACAAATAGAATTTAATCCTGACAGGGGACTCACAAGGCTGACTTTAGAGGTTCAGAGAGATCCTGATGTACATGTCCACTGATCCGTGAAGGCAGCACAGAGGGACAACATGTGGATCCTTGCCTGCATTAGCTGAGGCATGAAACACACAAGCAAGGAGGTTCTGATGGAAATTTGTGCAACATTAGCTAGACCACAGCTTGAAGACATCTGGTTACCACGTAACAGGAAGGAAATGATTTCACCAGAGAGAGGTTCACCAGGATGTTGCCTGGGCTGGAGCAAAGCAGCCCTGGTAGGCGTAGTGTTTACATCTCACAGAAAAGGCCAAGGAGATGATCTGCTCAAGATGTGAAAAGCTCAAAGAGGCATAGACAGGGCAGACAGGTTTAGAGGGGTATTTGAGGAAATTTTTTTTCACCCAGAGAGTGGTAGGTATCTGAAACTCACTGCCTAAAAGAGTGGTACAGGAAGGAACACTCAAAACATTTAAGAGCTATTTAGAAGAGCACTCGAAATACCAGAGCACACAAGACCATGGACCAAGAGTTGGAAAACTGGCTTCGAACAGATGTTGATGGGATTAAGGGCCCCTTTCCAGAACAGAAAGAGGGGCGGGCACAGTGGCTCAGTGGTTAGCACTGCTGCCTCACAGCACCAGGATCCCAGGTTCGATTCCAGCCTCGGGTGACTCTCTGTGTGGAGTTTGCACGTTTTCCCTATGTCTTCGTGAGTTTCCTTCGGGTGCTCCGGTTTCCTCCCACAATCACAAAGATGTGCAGGTTAGGGTGCATTGGCCAGGCTAAATTGCCTATAATGTTAGGTACATTAGTCAAAGGGAAATGGGTCTGGGTGGGTTGCTCTTCGGAGGGTCGGTGTGGACTGGTTGGGGCCGAAGGGCCTGTTTCCACACTGTAGGGAATCTAATCTAATCTAATATAAAAGCTCTGACTCTATGACTCCAACTGGAATGGACAAGATCTTACCAGTAATAACCATATCCCAGAAAAGTATAAAGCTGAAGTATCTATCAGCTAAAACTGAATAGCTTGAAGGGTTGAATAGGCTAGTGGTGCTATTTGAACTGCAACCCTTCACTGGATGGTTAAAGTTGTGAGAATGGACTTTCCTGCAGCTATCCAATCCATAATTAATATGTAAGGAGATGAGAAACTCTGTACAAGTGGCAATTCACTCACCATTTCAAAAGCAGATTCCTGAGTCCACTCAGCAGCTGAGTGGTTGGTTCCTGGATCCTCCTGGTCTTCAAGCTCCTCAATCTCATCTTGCTCCTCATCTCTCACTGCATCCATCACTTCATCCTCATATTCAGTGAGATAGTCAGATTCTTCTGCTATGGAGAAAACACAAAGCATGTTCAAAATTTATCACTGCTCCCCATTTCAGGTTCAAAGAAAGAAGCTGTCTTGCAGCTCGAGTACTGCCAATGCTCCAGACAGCCTTCCTAACACTCACCGACCTGAATTCTCTCTCATTTGCTTCTCCATCTTCTCTTACAATTCGCCTCAACTCGTTCAACTGGCACTGAGCTCCACATTCTAACCACTCTCTGGGGGTAAGCAGTGGTATCTCCTGAATTGCAGTTTGAATTGATTAGGGGTGAATCCACATTAACAGGCCCAAGGCAATGGTGAGCTGATCACAGAGGAGCTTGGCAGGGCAGATGTTATTGAATCTAATTCACACGTGGAAAAATGTCCTCTGTGTGATCCAGTCAAACTCTCTAGTGACTTTGAAGGCCTGAATCAGGAAATCCCTCAGCCCTTTCATTGTTTTCACTCCTCCCAGACAGCACCATGGCAGCTGGTGAAATAGGAATTCAGTTTTAAAAAGCTAGTTCAGTCAATTGTCACAAAAGTTCACCCGATTCCTCAATGTCATTCTGGGAAGAAAATCTGGCATCCGTACCCAACCTGGTCAACATGTGACTCCAGTCTCACAGAATCTTATCTGCCCTCAGGGTGATTAGGAAGGGGCAATAAACATTGGCCTCACCAATAAGGTCCATTAACGAGTCAGTATTCACCCAGGAGAAAGATAGGGAGGATAATGAGATTTGTGTGCAGCATGCTAATATGCCAGGGCATTCTGAGATCAACAAAGAAATGGTGTTGGGTCTCTTGAACAGCATTAAGAGGGATACATCCCCAAGGCCCAATGGCATCTACCTCAAGTTATGGGGAGAAGCAAGAGAGGAGATTGCTGGGGCCTTGACTAAAATGTTTGTATCCTCATTAGCCACTGGAGAGGTCCCCAAGGACTGGTGAGATGATGATATTGTTTTTCTGTTCAAGAAGGGAAATAGGGATAATCCAAGAAACGATAGACCGATAAGTCTCACATCGATGGTTGAGAAGCTATCGGAGAGAATTCTTAGGGATAGAACTTAGGTGCATTTGGAAAAGCATAGCCTAATTAGGGACAGTCAGCATGGTTTTCTGCAGGTCGAGTCATGACTTAGAAAATTGATTGAATTTTCCGAGGTGAAAAAGGCTATCGATGAGGGTGGAGCAGTGGATGTTGTCTCCATGGATTTTAGTAAAGCTTTTGACAAGGTCCCTCATATGGTAGGCTCATCCAGAATATTAAGATGCATGGGATCCACGGTGACTTGGCCACGTGGATTTCAAATTGGCTTGCACATAGAAGACAGAAGGCAGAAGGCAGTAGGCAGTGGTGGAAGGGTGTTTCTCTGGCTGGAGGTCCACAACTAGTGGTGTACCACAGGGATCCCTACTGGGACCTCTGCTGCTTGCGATATTTTTCAATGAATTGGATGAAAATGTAGAAGGGTGGGTTAGTAAGTTTGCAGATAATACAAAGATCGGTGGATTTGTGGATAGCGTAGAAGATTGTCAAAGAATATAGCAGGATGTAAGCAAATTACTGCAGATGCTGAAATCTGAAACCAAAAGAGAAAATACTGGAAAATCTCAGCAGGTCGGGCAGCATCTTAAGGAGAGAAAAGAGCTGACGTTTGACAAAGGGTCAGTTAGATTCGAAACATCGGCTCTTTTCTCTCCTTACAAATGCTGCCAGACCTGCTGAGATTTTCCAGCATTTTCGCTTTTGATAGCAGAATGTAGATCAGTTACAGATACGTGTGAAGAAATGGCAAATGGAGTTTAATCCAGGAAAGTGGGAGGGGCTGCACTTTTCCTTAATATTGAACTTTGGAAGGAAAATGACACAGCTAATGGCAGGAGCTTGAATAGCATTGACATACAAAGTGATCCTGGGGTTCAAGTCCATAGCTCCCTGAAAGTGCCTGTGCAGATAGATAGGGTGGTAAAGAATGTGTATGGCATTGCTTGCCTTTGTTAGTCTGGGAACTGATTACAAGAATCAGGATGTCAGCTTGCAGTTTTATAAGACTTTGGTTCAGCCACACTTCAAATACTGCATTCAATTCTGGTTGTCACATAACAGGAAGGATGTGGAGGCTTTGGAGAGGCTACAGAAGAGGCTTGCTAGGTTGCTGCCTGGAATAGAGGGCATGAGCTAGGAGAGGCTAGAAAAACTCAGGTTTTCTCTGGAGCAGCAGAGGCTGAGGGGAGACTTGACAGAAATCCATAAAATTATGAGACGCATAGATAGGGTTGATGGTCAGAATCCTTTTCCCCAGAGGTGAAACATCGAAAACTAGGGGACAGACATTTAGGGTGAGACGGGGCAAGTTCAAAGGGGATGTGAGGGGCAAGTTTGTTTACACAGAGAATGGGGATTGTGGAACATGCTGCCAGGGTTGGTGTGGAGGCAGATAGGACAGGAGCAAATAAGGGACTTTTGACAAGCACATGAATATGGAAGGAATGGAGGGATACAGACCAAGGGCAGACAGAAGGGATTAGTTTAATTTGGTGTCACATTCAACATAACATCATGGGCTGAAGGGCCTGTTCCTGTGCTATGTTATTCTAAGTTTGAATCTATGTCCAATGCGCTAAATTTTTAAAAGAAACCCACCCTGTTCTGGCAACAACCTTGTACACTTTTTTGTGGCACCCTTTGTATTTTCTTTTTGTAATGTGGAGTTTTGATAAAATTGTTGCCACAAAGTTTGTACCCAAATGCTAAATGGTTTCTGCTGGCTGTCATCTTGCACACTCATGAAGGTATAGAGGAGGTTGCTTTTATTGCTAGGTCAAACTGAGAATGGTCCTGCTCCAAACGGTACTGGTAGATACAGATAACGAGACCACTTACATGCCAAGTGTTACTCAGAAATAATGGAACCAACACTGGCATTCTGAGTGCAGGGGAGTTACTGGATCTATTAGTCACTTTGTTCATGCTTGTGCAGTCCTTCTATGATGTTTCAATGGGAATAGCTGACAGTACAATCAGGCCCAGACAGTACAGCTATAGTGACACTGGATTGATGAGGCCTAAGGCCAGTTCACCTTCAAACATTCACAGTCACATGGAGACAAGGTGGTTAAGATTAGATTAGATTACATTACATTACAGTGTGGAAACAGGCCCTTCGGCCCAACAAGTCCACACTGACCTGCCGAAGCGCAACCCACCCATACCCCTACATTTACCCTTACCTAACACTACGGGCAATTCACCTGACCTGCACATCTTTGGACTGTGGGAGGAAACTGGAGCACCCGGAGGAAACCCACGCAGACACGGGGAAAACGTGCAAACTCCACACAGTCAGTCGCCTGAGGTGGGAATTGAACCCGGGTCTCAGGCGCTGTGAGGCAGCAGTGCTAACCATTGTGCCACCGTGCCGCCCACAAGGTGGTGTTTAGCATGCTTGCCTTCATTGCTCAGACCTTGGGGTACAGGAGTTGGAACGTCATGTTGAGGTTGTACAGGACATTGGTGAGGCCTCTTCTGGAGTACAGTGCCCAGTTCTGGTCACCCTGCTATAGGGAGGGTGTTTTTAGATTAGATTAGATTAGATTATTTACAGTGTGGAAACAGGCCCTTCGGCCCAACAGGTCCACACTGACCGGCCGAAGCGCAACCCACCCATACCCCTAACCTAACACTACTGGCAATTTAGCATGGCCAATTCACCTGACCTGCACATCTTTGGACTGTGGGAGGAAACCGGAGCACCCGGAGGAAACCCACGCAGACACGGGGAGAATGTGCAAACTCCACACAGTCAGTCGCCTGAGGCGGGAACTGAACCCGGGTCTCTGGCGCTGTGAGGCAGCAGTGCTAACCACTGTACCACCGTGCCGCCCACGGAGAGGGTTCAGAAAAGATTTACCAGGGCATTGCTGGGACTGAAGAGTTTAAGTTATAAGGAGAGGCTGGATAGGGCTGGAACCTGTTTCACTGGAGAGTAGGAGGTAGAGAGCAGTATAAAATCATGAGGTAAGGTGAATGGAGAGGTCTTTTCCTAAGGTAGGAGAGTTCAAGAAAGGGAGTCATATTTTTAAAGTGAAAGGACAAAGATTTAAAAAGGACATGAGGGGCAACTTTTTTTTTTACACAGTGTGTGGAATGAACTTCCAGTGGAAGTGGTGGATGCAGGTACAGGTACAACGTTTAGAAGATTTTGAGATAAGTACATGAATAGGAAAGGTCTGGAGCAATCCGGGCCATGGCAGGCAAGTGGGACTAGCTCAGTTTGGGATTATGGTCAGCATAGACTGGTTGGACCGAAGGGTCTGCTTCCATGCTGCTTCCACGATGACTTTTTTGTTTCCAACTTTCAAACAGTTGCTGTTATAAAGTTAAGGTTTCCAACCATTAGGGGGTAGCCTAAACTTTTTAGGAATTCAAGATTAACCTCCACGACACTGATGGGAGCAAGCCAAAGACAAAAAGCAGGATATGAAAAGAAAATGAATTCTTTTTTATTTTTCTACCTCACCAGCAACCCCCCCAACCCCAATTGGTTTGAATGCTTTGCTGTAACAATGTTGGGTCCACGGGGAGAAAAGGACTGATTCACGTCTGGCAGCGAATGAAAATTCAACTCACTTTACGTTGACGGATTGACTTATCAGGCAAATGATGGGGGGGCTGGAGGTGAAACCTCAACCAGAGAGGGCACAACTTAACCACTGAGAACAATGCATCCCAAACCTTTACCCACCATAACATCACCTCAAAGATCAAAACTTGTTGTGAGCCCTCAGCCAGCAGTTGGCCTGAGGGTTTGGAGAACAAGGAAACGATCTATGAGAGTGCATGGGGGTGGGGGGAGGATGAAGAAGTGGAATTGGTGGAGGAGGTCACTGCCACAGTAGATCACAACCTGACCTGGGGTCCTGATACTTGCTTTGAGAACCCCTGATCTGGAAGTGTGAAACTGAGAAGCTTACAGGCATTTCTGCTTCGTAAAGCAAAATGAAGCACACAGCAGCTTTTTTGTCGAATGTGAACTGCTCAGTTCACAGGACTGTCAGAGAAAGTGCAAGTACACCCATGGAAATCACAACAGCCGTGTCAGTGGCCAGCACCGGTACTACAGCTGCCTTAACTACAGACTGCAGTGGGGTCAATACTGGCAAAGCTGCACTTATTTCCAATTTCCAAGGTAATAGGGGCTATCAGAAGAGATTAAGAGTCAATTGCATCATATGGGACTGAAGTCAATAACGGAGGGAGCAGTGGATTGTCATCACAAGGATCTGGACTGACCCAGTGAGCTATTCTAAGTGTACCGCAGCATTCACAGTCTTTGTGGTGTCTGGTGCCATTGCCCCAGTGGGACTGGAGCTCACAATCTCTGGTCACTGCACGCAGCGGTTTGGGTACCTAGAGTCCTGAGCATTGAAACCCACAGCGTAGTTACACACCACAAAATCCCAACCTCACTATCCAGCTGTACGTGAACGTGCAGCAGGTCAGCTAATCATCTGGGCAGCACTGCAGAGAGGAGCCACAAAGCAGCAGCAAACAAGATACTGACACAGCAGCTCCTCCCATCCACAGGCAGCTGACTGACGTTAGGGTTAACAAAAAAAAAGGCTTTATTCAACAGTCTACAAAATGGGACAGATTTAACTCTCGAGAGTCTTAATTGATGAACAAATCCATTACTCCATTGTCCCTTCATGACTCGTCTCCAGTTGAATTTTGAGGTGAATAAATAAAAAGTTAAGGAGAACGTACTTGAGAGCAGTCAGCTTACCGTCTGCTAAATTGTAGCTCTTTGGGGGCTCAATCCGAGACACAATCTCAGCGAGGTCAGTGAATACAGCATTCGAGGACATAAAGGCCTGTAAGAGAAGATGTCATGCAATAAAGCAGCCTCTGAACAGAGTCAAACACTTGGCACAAACCTTCTATTGGCGTGCAAACAGCTTCGAGGACAAACTGTATGTACAAAGTCCCGTCAGATTTAACCTGTTCAGTTCTAGTTTAGAGAGTGTTTACACAGTCAAACATTCCAATGTGCTTCATGAGGAATGTGTTGACAAAGAAGCACGAGAGCAAAATAGTGATAATGGTGGTGGGGGGAGGGGGGAGAAAGGGAGCACTGGGGACGTGTAGGAGGAACTGTTTGGAAAGGGAATAGTTTCAAACCTTGACATCTCAAGGTTCAGCCATCAAAGATATTGGGATTAAAAACAAGAATGCTCAAGGTGCCATAACTGACCAACAGCACGCATTCATTACTGTCACAAGAAAGGGAAACAGAACATTCTTAAGGGATGCAAGTCTCTTTTACTTAAGGAGGGGGATGCACTGACCGAGATTCCGAGTTATATACATACAATTAAATATAGAAACATGAAAATGAAATTACTCATACTTACACTTACACACACACTCAAACTAACAGACAGCAGATACTCTAACTGATACAGGCAATAGGTCTATCATCAGAGCAAGGAAAGAGTACAACATATACTGATTCTGCGGCTGTTTCTCCTTTAAGTGGGGACAGGCACAGAGTAAAACACAATCAGACCCGATGGAGAGACTGTGGCCAGCTGAGTACATACCCACGCCCTCTCACATCCCCTTCCTGCAGTGAATATCTAAACACAGTCCAATCCCTGAGACTGATAGTGGACATCATCACCTGATGAAGGGCTCTTGCCTGAAACGTTGATTTTCCTGCACCTCGGAAGCTGCCTGACCTGCTGTACTTTTCCAGCACTGCACCGTCGACTCTGATCTCCAGCATTTGCAATGCTCACTTCCTCCTGGTGGAGTCAATCTGCTCAGTCTGCCCATTGCCACTGGAGACGAGTGGCACTTGCGGCAGCAACATCATTTATGGCAAAAACGGACATTTTAAGAAGAGGCTTGGTGTGTAAATATAGATGGTCGGTTGTGGCCCAGTGAGTGAACATGGTGGGCCTAATATACTGTGAGCAGGAAAGTGGAGACTTTAATTAAGTAATTAATTCTTTTACCTGTGCTTCAAGGGGCTGTTGGTTTTAAACACGGACTAGATTAGAAACTGGAAACTGTTACTCACGTTCTTCTTCTTGATTTCATAATAGTCGACTGATTTTCTATCCTTCAGCATCTTGTCAATAATGTCACCCCTGCTCCAGCTACCGAACACCACCTTCCCGTACTGGTATCCAACATTCTGTGGGCAGTCAGGGAGTGAGTAAGGGGAGGACAATGCCAACAAACACAACAACACAATCACTGAGGAATAGATTCCTGTCTCCATGTGCAAGCATGGACTTTGGGGTCAGCAGCGGTGATGCACAGAGACCTGTCGTGAACTGAGGAGAGATTCCAATTACGGGGAACCTCAGCTCCTCAAAGAAGAGCTCTAACTCCTTGTTTTATTGACCAACATAGCTGACCACGTGAAGCCCCTGGAAAAGTCATGCCAATGACTTGCGCCAATAAGTGATAAGTAACATTTGTGCCACATAAGTGCCAGCACCTTCTTCAACATGAGAGAACCTCCCAACGGCATACAATTATCTAGCACTGAATTCCCCCACTGCCCACCTCCTCGATAGTGACTCCTGACCAAAACCTGAACTAGATCAACCATATGAAAACAAAAGCAGGTTAGAGGCTGGGAACTCTATTTCCAGCAATGTACCCATCTCCCCAGCGCCTGTCCATCATCCACAAGGCACAACTCAGGAGTGTGATGGAATACTCCTCGTTTGCCTGGACGAGTTCAGCACCAACAACACTCAAGCTCAGCACAATCCAGGATAAAGCAGCCCGTTTGACTGGCACCCCACAATGTTCAAAATGCACTCCTTTCATCACTGACAACAAAATACACCACCCACAAGATGCACAGCAGCAATTTAAAGGTAAATGTTATCAGCTGATGTTGGGGGGGTGGGGGAAGATCGTATTTGAAGCCACATCCCCACAGCATCAGCCTGCACCTCTGAATTATTAGTCCAGTGACATTACACTTTACTACTGTCTCTCCTTCACTGAAATATATTGTTATTCCTTCAGGGTCAAAATCCTGGTAATTCCTCCCTGATGACATTGTGGGTCTACCAACAACTCATGGACTGTGGTGGTTCAAGAAGGAGCTCACCACTATCTTCACAAGGGAACACAGAACATTACAGCGCAGCACAGGTCCTTCAGCCTTCGATGTTGCGCCGACCCGTCATACCAATCTGAAGCCCATCCCACCTACACTATTCCATATATGTCCATATGCCTATCCAATGACCACTCAAATGTACTTAAAGTTGGTGAATCTACTACCGTTGCAGGCAAAGCATTCCATACCCTTACTACTCTCTGAGTAAAGAAACTACCTCTGACATCTGTCCTATATCTATCACCCCTCAATTTAAAGCTATGCCCCCTTGTGCTCACCATCACCATACTTGGAAAAAGGCTCTCCCTGTCCACCCTATCTAACCCTCTGATTATCTTATATGTCTCCATTAAGTCACCCCTCAACCTTCTTCTCTCCAATGAAAACAGCCTCAAGGCCCTCAGCCTTTCCTCGTAAGACCTTCCCTCCATACCAGGCAACATCCTAGTAAATCTCCTCTGCACGCTTTCCAAAGCTTCCACACCCTTCTTATAATGCGGTGACCAGAACTGTACACAATTCTCCAAGTGCGGCCGCACTAGAATTTTAGTACACCTGCAGCATAACCTCATGGTTCCGGAACTCGATCCCTCTATTAATAAAAGCTAAAACACTGTGTGCCTTCTTAACAACCCTGTAAACCTGGGTGGCAACTTTCAAGGATCTGTGTACCTGGACACCAAGATCTCTCTGCTCATCTATACTCCCAAGAATCTTACCATTATCCCAGTACTTTGCATTCCAGTTACTGCGACCAAAGTGAATCACCTCACACTTGTCCGCATTAAACTCCATTTGTCGCCTCTCAGCCCAGCTCTGCAGCTTATCTATGCCTCTCTGTAACCTACAACATCCTTCATCACTATCCAGGAAGGAGACTAAACATTGGCCCAGTCAGAGACACCACATTCAGGAAAAGAATAATATAAACAGTAAGAGAAAAGAAAAATATTTCATGCAATGGCATCTTCACTTTCAAAAATATATCATTAACTTTTGGATATTCTGAAGTCACAAAACATACAACGCAAATGCAAGTCCTTCTGTATATCAACTGATAGCAGATTTTAGCTGATGAATCCAGAGTAGCAGGCACTTTTATTCTGTTTGGGTGCCTGTCAATGGCAGGCTCTGCCATTCCGGGGAAACATCACTGAGCGTTTGACCTTAGTTTGTGGGCTGAGTATGTGCTACAGGTTTAACAGGCTCAGAATTCAGCAGGGACAATGAAAGCTGCTCAGTCAATGCAGTCAGCTGACATTGTGCTGGTTGAAAGTCCCTGGAGATGGCTCTTCTAGTCGGCCATTCCCATGTGGCCTCGATCTAAACACTGAACAACACAACAGGAACAGGAATCCTGTGAAACAGTGGCATTTCTCTATAAAGGTCAAAAGGTGTGCAGAGAGCGAGGGAACCAAGCACTGGGAGCAGGCAATGTAACAGTAGTTATTTTAATCAGCCTGTAATTTTATAACACACCTATAGAGCTAGTTCACACACATCGGGCTGAATGGCCTCCATCTTGCTCTACTACTCTCTGAAAGCTAATGCCACGAGATGTTCACTTACATAAATTTCATCAAACTTGCCAAAGTCCATGGTTTTGAACCTGTCAATAGGTGGCCGGATGTATTCACAGTACGTACTGCTCTTTACCAGCTCCAGCTGCCGAACACAGGAGACATAAGCCAGTCGAGACTGAATTTCTGCCATATCTGGCACCTGGAACATATCAGACATTCAATAGTGCATTACATGAGAGTTGCAAACACCATCATGTAAGACATGCACACCAGTGCCCATTCCCAAAGTGAAGCTCCAATCTCTCCATGACATTTGCAGGAATACTTCCACTAGCGCTGAAATGCGTGTTGTATAATATGATGACAGCAAATAGAGAAGCATGACAGAGACAGTGTGTGAAAACAAGGGGAAATAGAAAGCAAGAGAGAATTAGTAAGTGCACAGAGGTAGGTAGGACTGCAATTTGAGCCATTAACATTGAAATGGCATTGTTCATTCATTCAATACACACTTTCATTCTTTAATCAGTAATACAGAACACAGGCAGAAATTCTAGCATTGCAGTTCATTACTGCAGTTCTCAAACATCCCACTATTTCTCAAAATGCCTGGGACACCAATCTCCCACAGCTCCCTTGATACCCCAAGGCAGGGTCCCTCTCTACAACTCAGCGATCCAGTCTCTTCTTCCCCTATCCTTGTACATCAGGCAGGGGCGCCGACCCTTAGTGGATCACGATGAGAATGAACAGGACAAGAAACATTAGCAATGTTCTGTTTTTAATAATGAGGTTGCGAGGTTCTTCTCTCCTCTTCACCAACTCACCCGAGCAAAATAAACTAGTAACAAGATGCACTTAACAACGAGCGACATTTCTTTAACACATGACTGGATGCCAGATCTGGTCATAATCCCTGATGCATGTGTTGTAGGTTTGGCAAACAGAGCCAGCTAATGAACTGGTGGGAATGCAGTGCACTTAGTACATGCTGCCAAGGTGCCTATTTAACCTCTCCATTCATGACTCATTACTCATGAGTAGAAATATTAAATCATGCCAGTGTTGGCGAGAGCTCCTGCAATCCAAAGCATGTTGTGTGACAGCATTCACACTCACACCTGCTCCACTGTAGCTCAGTTCTGTACGAGAAAGAATGTGCGCAAGGTAGGGCTTGGAGAGACACACAAAGACTCAGGCCAGAGTGAGATACATAGAGGTGTCCGAGTGAGTGAGAGGATGCAAGAAAGGACAAATGAGAAGGCAATTCAGAAACGTTTTGGGAACTGTCACAGAGCTGAGCTCCAAAAGTAAAGTGAAAGCATGCAAAGGAATGCCAAGAAATAGCAAAGCTCGAAAAGTAAAGCCCCCGACATTCTATACCAACCCAGCACCAACATCAAGCTCTCAATATAGGTGTTAGCACTAAATGGGACAAATATCACCCGACTGCACTGTCACAACACAATGAAGCACTGCACAAGGAACTATGGGAAAACTACAAATAAAAATGGTTTAATCTTAGTCCTGGTGATGTACTTCTATTGTTAGGCAGCGAGTGGGACTGTCACTTAATGATTTATTTCAAAGAGTTTAAAAGTAGGGAGATCTTGCTAAAAGTACACTAGTCAGACCAATGCTGGGAACATACCTTTGGTCCCTTTTCTTAGAAAAGATACATTGGAATTGGAGGTAGCTGATAAAAGGTTTACTAGACTCATTCCGGGTATAGAGGGATTTTCTAATGAGGAGAGGTCAGTTACTCATTGGGGTTGGGAAGAATAACAGGAGGCCTTGCAGAAATACACAAGGTTCTCAGGCAATTTTACAGGGTAGGTGATGGGAGAGTCTAGGACCAGAGGGCAGAATCTCAGAATAAGGGGTAACCTATTAAAGACAGAGCTGAGGAGGAATTTCTTCTCTGAGAGGGGAGTGAATCAGTGGAATGCTTGAACACAGAGGGCGGTTGAAACTGAGTCTTTCAATATATTCAAGACTAAGGTAGCTTTTTTTAATCATTAAGGGAATAGGAGATGTAGGGAAAAGGTGGGAAAGTGGAGCTAAATATTATCAGATCAGCCATGATCTCATTGAATGGCAAAGCAGATTCAATGGACTTCTGCTCTTATGGACAGATGGATATACAGTGTAGTTTAGTTTAGTGACTGTGTGGATATGACTCCAGCTATTTAATGGAGCTGGGACAGCACTGGTGGTGGCAAGGGGAGTGGAATTGCTCTCCGAAGGGCCCTCAGAATGCATGTTTAATTGCTTCCCTGAGTTAGGAGCTGCGGGACAGCCAGAAGAAACTAAATCACTTTCCAGATTCCTTCTCACTGTGGCAGCTAGCCATCCCCAATTCCTTTACAAAAAGTACACCATGTAACCGACTGAAAGACAGACTTTTCTGCCAAGTTTCCTACTTTAACTTTCTCTGCCCACGGATTGAGGCGTTTCCAAAGCAGCCACCATCCCGAAAGGCTGTCTCCATAGTTACTCAGCTCAGCTTCATCCCTGCTGCCCACATCAATGGCAATCACTGTTTTGGCGCCCATATTTCTTGCGATGTCAGCTGTAACAAAAACAATTCATTTGACACTCATACTGAACAGGACATGAATCGTGCACACTGTGCAATAGGCTGGCTTTCCCCTTCGACTGAAGCTCTCTGCAATCTACCCTTGGAAACACACTGCTGCCATGTTAGAATGTAGAGAATCACAGGCCTGTTTTTATATCACATTCTCAACACAAGGCTCCACTCTCATTACATTGTCAACACACAAGTTACATTGCAATGCACTTACCGTAATCCATTTTAAACAAGGTGACAAATGAAAAATCAAAGGAGAAACTTTATTGGTGTAAATAACAAACAAAAATTATGTTAATACACAAATTTAAAATCTCTCTTTGCATAAACCAAAATTGAATAATGAATTCTAGATGGAGTAATAGACACTTTGGATACTAGTACAAGGCAGTAAGCTTATCCTGCACCATGAGAACGTAATCTTACCCCAGTATAAATATAAGGCACATGAGGGGTTAGGAGTAGGCCATGTGCTACCTCTGTTTACTTCTGTAGATATTGGCACAGACACGCAAGAGACTAAAAACCTGCAACTAACTACATTTATCAAATAAACGAGGAGGGTACTTGTGTAGAAGTAAACAAAATGTAAGCAATGTGACCACTGGAAAGAAACATGACTGGTCTACAGTAATGCAATCACAGCTAAGTAACATGGTCACTGCAGGGTAATGTGGCTATTGTAGGGCATTCTGACCAGGGATTTAGATACACAGTGATGGTAACATTGATAAAAGTGATGCAGGAAATCTGTAATTATAGGTCTGGTTGGTGTATAAAGGATGACTAGGGATAGCAATCTGGTAAGTGGATATATTAGGCATCCTATAATAACATGGCCAGATGTAAACAAATTGGCCAGCATACAGCAACATAAATGGTATGTAATGTGGCACACACAATGGTTGGGACCAATGCATATTATCCGCACACAGGGAACAGTAAAGTCGACAGCATCTAGCAATGTGACAGTGCTGAACATTGTAATAATCATGCAGACAGTGTACAACATATGTAGTCAGAAACATTTTAAAGGGAAGAAAATGTTGACTTTGGCTCTGACCAATTTGTACGCTAAATTTGGTTGCTGTTGCACAAGAGAGACTAGCAGGCCAGAGCTTGGGAGAATGGGAGTACTACATATTGTTCTGAAACCTGAAACATATTACTGACTTTACTCTTTACCAATATAAACGTCTATAATGATTTATCATTTTTCAATCCAGTAATATATGGATTTCTTTATTCTATTTCACAGCTGTCATTCCTCCATCTATGGTCATTATTATACAAATTCACTTTGAATCAAGTTTCCAATGTATTTGGATTTACCTTTGAAAGAGTGTGCATGGGGAGAGCTGCACAATGCAGAGATAGTTAGGACTGCTATCATTCACATGTGTTACCGATTCCCCTCCTGCTGCTGACTGACCCAAGAGCAACACTACCAGATTCCAGCTCCCCATTAAAGGTCAGCGTGTGGCTCTGAGTGACTGAAGGAGGGGGATAAATGAAGTGATACATTTGGAGGATCTATTTTAGTCCCATTTGGGAAAAGGAAATGGTCTTTTTCCATTAACATAGCCAGGGAATGTACAGTGCTGAGATGGAGCCTCCCCATCAGACACTTGGTGCTTTCAGCATTTTGCATTTATATAAAGCTTCCAACACAATATCTGCCAAGGTGCTCTACAGGACCATTCTAAAGCAATGGCTTTAAACAAAGATGATAACAATACATTGTTAAAGGTAAATTATAAGCACCATTTCAAAGAACAAGAGTGAGATGGAAAGTTTCAGGGAGAGAATTCCAGAGTTTAGGTCCCAGGCAGTTGAATGTGGCCATTAATGGGGGAATGATTCAACATGGTGATGCCTAGGAGACCAGGGTTAGAGGAGCACAGATATCTTTGAGGGTTGTGTAGCTGGTGGAGTTTTTAGGGAGAGGGAGAGACAGGGCCATGGAGGGATTTGAAAACAGGAATTACATTTTAAGAACATGGGGTTGCTCAACAATGGCTCAATGTGCGTTGGTAAGTCAGGACTAAAAGGGAGCTGGATGGAGTGCAAGTGAAGACAGGGGCAGCAGAGTTTTGTATAACCTCAAGTTCACAAAAGGATAGGGTGGTCGACCAAGATTGCATGAGAATTGTCAAGTCTGGAAAGGCATGAAGGTTCCTGCTGATAGCAGGTGGGGAGACAAAAGACAGAATGAAGATGCAAACAGAGAGGAAATCAGAAGGAAAACTTGTAAACTGAGAGACTGCCAGGGAAAGAAATAGAGTCAGTAGATAGAGAGCATCACTCATCATCCGGGTTTGAAGGGAATGGTTTTGGTCTTTCCAATACTTCATGAGGAAATTTCTGCTCATCTGCACTGGATTATCACTCAAGAAATCTCATAATTTAAATAGAGTGGAGGAATTGAGAGAGGTGACCGTAAGGTAGAGCTGGTTGATGACAGCACGTGTGCGAAAACTGAGTTGTGTGTTTTGGATGATGCTTAAGGGTCAGGGGTCAATCCTTCATGAGCACCAGATGTAGTAGTCCAGGATCAGAAAGAAAAGCCATGATAAGTTATTCTATGGCTATAATCTGACATGGAACTTGGAAAGTATAAGCCCTGACTGGAAGGACAATCGTACAGAAGCACTGGAGAGGGATGATGTGGTCAACCATATCAAATGCTGCAGAGAAAGCAAGGATAATGGAAAGGAAAAAGCTTATTTTTACCACACTCAGACAGGAAATCTTGTGTGACTTTGAGAAGAGTTCTCTGTTCTGTGATGGAAACCTGACTGAAGGAGATTGGCAATGGCAGGTCAGGCAGCATCCGAGGAGCAAGGGGCTGACATTTTGGGTAAGACCCTTCTTTAGGACTGGAAAGGGGGAAGAGGGCTGAGGGATAAAAGGAGGGAAAGTGTGGGGTGGGGTGAGGAGAAAGATAGGATGGCAACAGGTGGGTGAAGGTAATGGTGATAGATCGGTGAGAAGGGTGGAGCGGGTAGGTGGGAAGGAAGATGGACAGGCATGTCAGGTCAAGGTGGCAGTGCTGAGTTGGAGGGTTGGATCTGGGATGGGGTGAGGGCAAGGGAGGTATGGGAACTAGTGACTTTGATGTTCATACTGTGTCGTTGTCGGGTCCCAAGACAGAAGATGAGGCGTTCCTGCTCCAGTTTGTGGGTGGCCTTGTGAGGACGCTCAGGATAGACACATCCTCATGGGAGTGGGAGAGGGTGTTGAAATGGTTGGCCACAGGAAGGTGAGGTCAGTTGGTTTTCCCTGAACTGTTCTGCGAATTTGTGCTCGGTCTCGCTGATGCAGAGGAGACCACGATTGAGAGCACCGAATGCAATGAATGAGGTCGGAGGATGCACAAGGAAATTTCTGTTGGATTTGGAATGACCCTTTGGGGCCTTGGACAAAAGTGAGGAGGGATGTGTGGCTGCAGGTTTTACACCTATTATGGCAGCAAGGGAAGATGCCAGCTGTGGAGGGTGGGTTGGTGAGGAGTGTGAATCTAATGAGGGAGTCGCAGAGGGAGCAGTGACTACGGAATGCAGAGATGTGTGGGAAGAGAAATATATTCCTGGTGGTGGGATCTGACCGGAGATGGCAAAAGTGACAGAGGATGATGCACTGGAGGGGTTTGAGGCGCAGGAAATGGAGGAGATACGATTGAGGGCACTGTTTCTCATAGGGGAGGGGAACATTAGGCCCATGAAGTAGAGTAGATTCATGCATCCTGTGAGCAGATATGGTGGAGATGGAGGAACTAGGAGGAAGGGAACATGAGGGGTGGGTGGGAGGAGGTCTAGTCAAGGGAGCTGTGGGAATTGGTGGATTTGCATTGGATGTTGGTGTTGAGTCAGTTTCCGGAGACTGAGAGGTCCAGGAAGGGGAGGGAGGTGCTGGAGATGGACCACGTGAATGAGGTCGGGTGGAAGGTGTTTATATGGTGGATGAACTGTTCAACCTCCTCATGGGAGCACAAGGTAGTAGCAGAGGAAAAGTTGGGGGAGGATGCTGGTGTAGCTGTGGAAGATGGACTGTTCCATGTAGGGGCAAGCATAGCAGGGACCCAGGAGGATATCCATAGCCACCCACCTGGTGTGAAGAAAGTGGGAGGATTCAAAGGAGAAGTTGTTAAGGGTGAGGACTAGTTCCACTAATCGAGAGTGTTGTTGGAGGGGGACTGATTGGGTTGGTGGGAGAGGAAGAAACTGAGGGCTTTTAGGCTTTCTTCACGTGGGATACAATGTAGAGGGACTGGATGTCCGTGGTGAAGGTGAGGTTTTGGGGGCCGGGGAATCGAAAGTCATGGAGGAGGTGGGGGGCATGGATGGTGTCTCAAACTGGACTGAAGAATTCAAGCATGGAATTTCAAGAGGGTTGGAAAAGGATTTGGGAGCTGAAAATGTCTGGAAGGACTTCAAAGAAAAAGGGCTGTTGGAGATGAATCAGTAGTTTGCAAGGATTTAAGGATGAAAGATCTTGCTTTGCAGAAGACTGGCATTAATAGCAGATTTAAAGGTGAGAGGGACAACACAGAGAAAATTGTTTACAACCTCAGATCACAGAGGGACCCAAAAGGGAGGTTGGGTGATCAGCAAGCCAAAAGAACTGTGAATGTTTCTGAGGAAGGGTCACTTGACCAGAAACATTAACTCTGATTTCTGTCTGCAGATGCTGCCGGACCTGTTTTTCCAGCAAAGTCTGTTCTCCTTTGTGTTAGGTGATCAGTAGGTTAATGGAAATAAAGTCCAGGGAGGAGATGGGTACAACGCTGGGCAAGGAGAGTGTATGAGGTGCTCTCAGAAAGAAGTTTGATCAGGATAATTGAGCAGAACTGCAGAGAGCTAGTGGACATGGAGAAAGAAAGGAAGCAGCTGATCCAATGATCTTACACTTAGTGATAAATAAATCCATGCGCTTCTCACGCACGTATCTGGTGAAGATGCAGAAGCTCTTTAAGACAATTGTCTGCAAAGGAGAAAAGAAGCTGGGAATTGGGGTTATCTTTGTATCGGTGGACTCTTGGACAATGGTGGAATATCAGCATCTTTAACAAACAAGAACTGGACTAAGATATGGTCTTGTACTGCCCCAGTCAGATGGCAATGAATGATTAAACCGGTCACGTCAGTTCATGTCTGTGTCTCTTGGACTTAATGAAAATGGACTTGAGGATTCTACTGGGAATGGGATGGGGGCAATGGGAAGCTACTGAGGGGGAATAGCCAGGGTGAGGGTAACATCATTATTTAGGGCTACAACAAAGGCACTGGTGAGAGTGTAGTTGAACAAATCAGTAGCAGCAGCTATAGAAACATAGAAAGACAGAAACTATGAGTAGCAGAAGGCCATTCGGCCCTTCAAACCTGCACCTGATTATGGGCTGATCCTCCATCTCAATGCCATATTAATGCTCTTTCCACATTCTTCTTGATACCTTTTGAACCTAAAAATTAATCTCTCTTTCTTTGGATTATATTCAGTGACTTGGCTCCACTACCTTCTGTGGTAAAGGATCTCTACTCTGAGTAAATAAACATTTTCTAAGCTCAGTCGTAAATGGTCTAACCTGTATCCCTGACATTAAATTTTCTGGTTCAAGACTCCTCAGCCAGGGTAAACATCCTCCCTAAACTAGTCTGTCCAACCCTGTGAGAATGTTAGTCGTTTCAATCAAATACTGTAAACTCTAGTGAACACAAGTCCAGTCGAACTAATCTCTCTTCAGAGGACAATTCTGCCATCCCCAGCATCAGACTGGTGCACATGTGCTGCATCCTCTCTATAGCCAAGTATATCCTTTCCTAAGGAGGGAGACCAAAACAGCATACAATACTCTAGCATTCTGAAGAAGGGTCATGCGAGGTAAAAGGTTAACTCTGATTTCTCTCCACAGATGCTGCCAAACCTGCTGAGCTTTTCCAGCAATTTATGCTTTTGTTACAATACTCCAGTATAGGTCTCACCAAGGCCCTGTATAACTGCAGCTGGACATCCCTAACTTCTGAATCAAATCCTCTTGCAATGAAGGCCAACATACCATTTGTCTTTGTAACTGCTTGCTGCACACTCCAGTTTACTTGTATTAACTGGATACAAGGACACTCTTTGTGCATCCACACTTCCCAATGTCACCATTTAAACAGCGTTCTTCCTTTCTGTTTCTCACAACATCTCACTTGACAGTTCGCCACATTGTACTACATCAGCTGTGCGGTTGCCTACTCAACAAGTTTGCCCAAATCACTTTGACATCCCTTTGCATCTTCCTCATGACCATCAATCTCACCCAGTTTTGTGTCATGAGCAAACTGGGAAATGTTGCATTTGGTTCCCTCATCCAGGTCATTTATATCTGTTGTGAATAGCTCTGGCTGAAACACAGATCCTTGTGGAACTCCAACAGTCACTTCCTGCCACCTGAAAGACGACCCAGTTAGTCCCACTGTGTGACTGATCTGTCAACCAATTATCAATCCACGTTCATATTTTCCATCCCTTATCCCACGTTTTAACTTTGCCCACTAACTTCTTACGAGGTTCCTTTGGAATATCCAAATACAGCACATCCACCACTTCTCCGTTATCTATTCTACTAATTACAACCATAAGCACTCCAGTAGATTTGTAAAGCATCACTTGACTTTCATAAACCCATACTGGCTTTATCAAATCCCATCAATGCTTGCCTAATGTTCTGTTGTTGCATGTTTTATGTTTCTGATGGTAATCAGAAGGCCAAAGGCTAGAATGATGGGCTTTTGAAAGTGCAGTTCTAAGTGAATTGGGAAATAAATGTTTAAGGGCGTGTTCAGGAGGAGGTCGCTTGAGGGTATGGAAGTGAGGAAGAGTGTGCAGAAATGGACATCAGGAAGTGACTGGAGATTACATTACATGCGGTTGACATGACAGAAATACTGAGGTCTTATTAAATACAAAAATCAAGTGGCTGATCAGGTCAGGGAATTTATATGAAAGAGGAGATAAAGGAAAGATAGAGCCTGGTAAACTGACAGAGTGAGAAGACAGAGCTTGAAGTCTCTGAGGATGATAGCCTGCTTGGTACAGATGCTGAGGGATTGCAGCAATGAAAACACTTCTGTGAGAAGCAATTGGCTGGCCAATTATGATAGAAAGATGAAATGGGGGGGGGGGGGGGGGGGGGGGGGAAAGGCCCACAGGAGGAGGGGCCATTAGACCAACTCAGTACCAACCTAATCACGAGCAGAATGGTTGGGCTGAATGGTAGATAGCACAGCCAGGAGAGGCAGCTTCACTTAGCTAGTTGTCAACGACATGATCTTCTTGCAGCCAATCACATTAGTGGCAAGGATCTTGTTCATGAGTAAATAGATATACCAGAGGAAGGGTAGGAGCTGATCCACATGTTATATCCACAGGCTCAGAAGGGAGGGGATAAGCTCATTGGGAAGGGGTGTGTTTGAAAGATTTTCTTTTACAGGATGCAGGCATCACTGGCAAGGCCAGTATATGCTTCCCCAAATACCCCTGAACTGGGAAAGCATTTAAGAAGCACCAACATTGCTGTCGGCCTAGAATCACAATGTGGGCCAGACCAGGTGAGGACAGCAGATTTCCTTTGAGAAACCAGAAGATGGATGGATTGTTACAATCAATAATAGTTTCCTGGGAACCATTACTGAGACGAGTATTCAATTCCAGGTTGGTCAACTGAGTTTAAATTCCACCAAATGCCAGAACTTGTGTTTCCATGGGATTAGTCTCATCCTCTGGATTACAGTCCTGTGACATTACCACTATGGTATCATCTCCCCTTAAATGTCAATAGAACGGAACAGACCAGAAAGTGGAGTGGGGGAGATGCTGTAAGTAAAGCTGTGGAAAGCTGGAAATGGGAGTAATGGGCTTGGGTCTAGAGCAGCATCTAAAGTTTACACACAAATGGACTGGGAAATCCCAAGTTACATATGATATGGTAATTAAGGATAAAATCCTGATCACAAATATAATGAACAGGAGACAATAATTGCCATCATTGATCAGGTCTGCCTGCACGTTTCCCCACCCTCCCCCCGTTCTCCATCTCTGAATGTGCACCTCAGTGAGCTGACATGAGCAGAATGCAGTTCATAACAAACACCAGACCCCAGTCTGTAATGAGACTTGTCAAGGTTTCACCAACACAGTCCATATTAATCCACGTGAGCATTGAACATCAAAGGCATCAATTTTGCAGAACTTATTCTAATAATTGTTCGCTATCACCGACTCTTTAAATAAAGACGCCTCTGTTATTGCTGACCAGGTGATGGAGTGAGAGGATAAATGAGCCTGGTTGGCATGGTGGCTCAGTGGTTAGCACTGCTGCCTCACAGCACTAGGGTCCCAGGTTCAATTCCAGCCTTGGGTGACTGTCTGTGTGGAGTTTGCACATTCTCTCCGTGTCTGTGTGAGCTTCCTCCGGGTGCTCCGGTTTCCTCCCACAGTCCAAAGATGGGCAGGTTAGGTGAATTGGCCATGCTAAATTGCCCATAGTGTTAGGTGCATTTAGTCAGAGGGAAATGGGTCTGGGAGGGTTACTCTTCAGAGGGTCGGCGTGGGCTTGTTGGGCCGAAGGGCCTGTTTCCACACTGGAGGGGAATCTAATCTAACCTAGTTTACCCTGAACCTGCTGCTGGAGTGAATGGGGTGGACTGTGCCATCCTATTTTAGCAAAAGGCTGATTGTGACTAAATGTCTCCTGTTTGCATCGGCATCTGGGTTTGAGCTGGGAAGGCTGCAAAGTGATTCCAATTTTTGACAGACTGAAATAAGGATGGTTCATCACCAACTGTGAGCAGGCACTTTTCTACGTGGGGCTGCACCAATTTATACAAAGAACTTCTTAAATTGAGGAATACAGAAGCCTTCATGTACTTTGCTTAGGAGAAGCTTATTTACGTCTCACCTTTCCCCTCTGCTATCCTAATGTCACATACTTGCCTGGCAGGTTGTTGATGTATCCTCCATCCATGAGCAAATGTCCGTCCTTTGGATCACAGAGTGGTGGCAGGTAGCCCGAGAGGGACATGCTAGCTCGCACGTACCGCCACAGCGAGCCTAACCACACGAGGAACAGATGCAGTCAGAGGCCTAGAAGAGCACAGGTGTGCGTGACCCGTCACCCCTTCCCACTTCCTCAGTGCACGCGCCTCTGTTTGGTGCAGAGGGAGTGGAGAAGGGGAGGTCACAGCATTCAACTCACAGGCCTAGGGAATCTGCACAGCATCACAAAACCTGCAGCACTAACTCTGCTGCAAACCCACATTCCGGGGTGGCAGGCCGTTGGGGGAATCATTCTGAACAACTCACCTGATAATTGCTTCTTTTTATTTTAGGATAACCAGCTGAACTGCCATAAATGAGCCACTCTCCTGATTAATAATGCTCAGTTACAGTGGAATCCACTTGCCTGCAATTTCTACCAGTGTTTGATACATTTGCTGATCATCTCATCACCTTGTGTGCTTTGCTCAAAGACAAGTTCTTGGCTCTTAGTAATCTTTCCATCTTTCCTTATCTTCTGCCAATCAATCCTTCAACTTGCAAGCCATCCCAGTATTGATATTCTCTTCCTTCCTCTTCAAAATCTTTCCTCCGGAAAGTTGTAAACGGAAACAGAATTGTACACAATATATTCTGTCCAGGCTCTACCATTTCCTCATGAGGTTCAACAATTTTCTTTGTACCTGCACTGCCCACACCACTCAAACACATTATTTTTGTCAGTCCAGCAGATCTACATTACAGAGTTATTTCAAGGCGGTCTTCCTTCTCTCCGTGCCTTAAAGCTATACAAAGCAACATTCCAAATCAAGCTCTTTAAAAACTGCTTTATTAAACTTTGTGTTTAGCAACCATTGCCTCATAAAAAATGTACTTCTGTGCATTCAAACAGAACTTTCTTCTTTTAAAAAAATCATCCCTCAGCTCTGCAACTTCCCCTAGTCCTGCAACTTCCCCCAGCCCTGCAACTTCCCCCAGCCCTTCAGTAATGAAGGTTCTCTCAATTCTGGTCTTGATCGTCTCTCCCAGTATTGACAGTCATGCCTTCAACTCTGGAATTCCCTCCTGAATCTCTCCACACCTCTTCTCTCCTTCCCTGGCACAGTGTTTGATATGAAAAGGTGTTGCTGGAAAAGCGCAGGTCAGGCAGCATCCAGGGAGCAGGAGAATCGACGTTTCGGGCATGAGCCCTTCTTCAGGAATGAGGAAAGTGTGTCCAGCAGGTTAAGATAAAAGGTAGGGAGGAGGGACTTGGGGGAGGGGTGTTGGAAATGCGATAGGTGGAAGGAGGTCAAGGTGAGGGTGATAGGCCGGAGTGGGGTGGGGGCGGAGAGGTCAGGAAGAAGATTGCAGGTTAGGAAGGTGGTGCTGAGTTTGAGGGAATTGACTGAGACAAGGTGGGGGGAGGGAAAATGAGGAAACTGGAGAAATCTGAGTTCATCCCTTGTGGTTGGAGGGTTCCTAGGCGGAAGATGAGGTGCTCTTCCTCCAACCGTCGTGTTGCTATGGTCTGGCGATGGAGGAGGCCAAGGACCTGCATGTCCTTGGTGGAGTGGGAGGGGGAGTTAAAGTGTTGAGCCACGGGGTAGTTGGGTTGGTTGGTCCGGGTGTCCCAGAGGTGTTCTCTGAAACGTTCCACAAGTAGGCGGCCTGTCTCCCCAATGTAGAGGAGGCCACATCAGGTGCAGCGGATGCAATAAATGATGTGTGTGGAGGTGCAGGTGAATGTGTGGCGGATATGAAAGGATCCCTTGGGGCCGTGGAGGGAAGTAAGGGGGGGGCGGGGAGGGGGGGGGGGGGGGGGGGAGGTGTGGGCGCAAGTTTTGCATTTCTTGCAGTTGCAGGGGAAGGTGCCGGGAGTGGAGGTTGGGTTGGTGGGGGGGTGTGGACCTGACAAGGGAGTCACGGAGGGAGTGGTCTTTTTGGAACGCTGATAAGGGAGGGGAGGGAAATATATCCCTGGTGGTGGGATCCGTTTGGAGGTGGCGGAAATGATGACAGATGATACGCTGTATATGGAGGTTGGTGGGGTGGTAGGTGAGGACCAGTGGGGTTCTGTCCTGGTTGCGATTGGAGGGGCGGGGTTCAAGGGCAGAGGAGCGGGAAGTGGAGGAGATGCAGTGTTTGATATCTAATACTTTAGAACAAATATTAAACCACCTAACCACAAAGAGAGTGAGATTGACAGCAGGGACAATGAAACATCATTCAATAGAAGTTGTATCAGAGAGAACAGGAAGCCTACGGTTCCCCTTTAATTGCCATCTCTTTGTCCATACCATTTGTGTGCTGTGCTATACTTACTCTGTTGAAGGAACTACATAAATACAGGTTGTTACTTCAACCTTCAGACAATGGAATGGTTGCAGTATAGGTGGCGGTGTTCGGCCCATCGTGTCTGTGCAGACCCTCTGAATGAGCATCTCCCTTACCATCATCCTCTTGACTTCTCCCTGTAACCCTACATATGGTGCCTTTTCAAAATAACCACATAATTCCCTTCTGAATGCCTCAGCTGAGCCTGCCTCCACCAAACACTCAGGCAGTGCTGTCTTGGCTCTAACCACCTGCTGCTTCACAACGTTTTCCTTCTTTTCATTTTTATTTTATAATAATATTCAATCTATTTAAACCCTCAACCCCAACTTAAACTTATTTCTCAGAGGTCACTGCCACTCAACATGTAAAGAAAAATAGGCCACACCCCACCAAAAACACAAGAGACAATAAGGAGTCAATGTTGATTGAGAAATTAAGCATCCAGACAATCTTTCTGATCTGCCCAAAAGCACTCTAATCAATCAAGCTTATTGCAGAGAATCGGGTTCCACAGTAAAAGGTGAATCACCTGGAGTTTGGTTTGTGCAAGTTATGACAATTTAGGTGGGCAGCATTTTTTTTTGTGAATGTATTAATTTCTGAGAGGATGTTTCTATTTGTCAATTCAGTTGGCAAAGTGAATTATGAAGCAGTAATATTAACCAGAATCAAATTGTGAATGAAAATATGAACAAGTCAAAGAGCTACCTGGGGAATGAAGGGACAACTCACTCATTCCATAAGGCATGATGAGAAGCCCTGGGCCAAGGATCCTGGGTCAGCCTGAGTGACCCCTTGATGCTATGCAGATTTAGTGTTTGACAGCACAGCTGCAAAAAGAAAAGACAGCAGTAGTCCCCACACAAGACTTATCCACCTCCTGCCTATCCCTGGGCTGGAGGATAATAAACCTTCATAGAAAGACTTGGTTCAGAAGGAAACAAAGTAGCACACACTGCAGAATTGCTTAACATAGAATACACTTTCAGCCAATTACAGTTTAAATTATAATCAGTATTACATACTGAATTATACATTTACCATTGTTGGTTTCTAGTGTTTAATCACTACTTTGCCCACAACTTTCAGGAGCTGTAATACAATCAGATAGTCAATGTCAACAGCGTTATGGAGATTTCAAACACACCAAATGCTCAATTTCCTTCCGAGCCCCAAGTATCCAATGTCCCCAGTGGGCCAGTGTAGATAGGAAGTGATTGTAGTGCTGACCTGGGACATTGTTAACATAGCAGCCATCCACAAGCAAATGCCCGTCCTTGGGGTCACAGAGAGGAGGCAAATAAGGGACGTAAGATGCACTCGCTCTGACGTAACGCCAGATACTGCCTGCTGGATGAAGATGAAGAGTAAGAATACAGACAGCACGGGAGGGAAGAGGAATCATAAGGAACACAGGGGCAGGGAGGAAAAAGCATGATTGTGGCCATCAAGAACAAATGGGAAAAAAGTCTCCTTAAAGGGTCAGAACAGCAACAAATGTAAAAGAAAGTTCCCTGTAAGCCTGCTGAACATCCTAGAAGATTATAGATTCAAGGAAGTGTCTAAAATGGCAAAAGAAACACTGCTTTAATTTCTGACAGACATATAGACAGTATATGAGCAAACAGCAACACACAATATCAAGTGGCTTGGCAGCAGGTAAAGTCAAATCAATTTAAATGGACCACACTATCAGAGAAAACAAAAGGGAGTTTAATCACAGAAAGAAGGGGACACAATAGAAACGAACCCAAGAAGGAGAATTAAAGACTAATTCTGTTCCCCAACCCTCTTAGCCATTATGTTAAGGTGACTTTGTTCCATGAAGTGGCCACTGTTGTCTTTGAATCTTGTTAGAAAATAAAATTCCACTGTGAGGTAGTGAGCATGTATGTATGGACTGGGGCAGAACATGCACAATGTTTTTTTTTTGCAAAACCCAACACTTGCTCACTCTCATCCCGATCATTTTCTCATAACTCTTTAAGGTTTCTTCTTGAAGCTCTGAACATTTTCTGGTTTTAAAATCTGTTTATAATCTTCTGTGGTTGTCTGCTAAGTCTCTTTTGCATCCTCTTCACCTTATAAACTACCTAAACCAATTAACAGTAATCTAAGTTCACACCTATCGGTTGGGCATTACCTCTCTGCTTTTGTACTGGAGCTTCCTTTAATCATATTGGCTGACTGGTCTTGCCACTTTTTAACATTCTGCTCTTTCAATTTTTTGTCACTTGGTGTTTAATTTTCTCCTCCTCCCTCTCAAAACACATTACATATTTCTCCATTACAGTTCCATCTAATATGCATCCTTCAAACGGAATATGTCCTCCTGAGGTCCCACACAGCCCTCATCACAGATGCATCCCTGGGGTGGGAGGATTATTTTTAGCGAGGAATGGTTGGACCTGTATCTGTGGAATTTAGAAGGAAGAGATGGTTGTTTTTGTAATGCATGGTTTGGCAGGGTGTGAGGATGGTTGCCTGTTTTAGAGGTGCAGATCACAATTTAAGGGGAACATCTTATTAATAAGGAGTCTCCCTTTTAAAAAGCAGATCAGAGTAATTCTTTCCTCAACTGCTTGTTAAATCTGTAGAATTATCTTCATTCAGACAGCACTGGAAACTGAACCCTTGAATGTTTTTAAAGAAGGGAACAAAAAGGTACTGGGATCAATAGGACAGAAGTTAAGCCACCATCAGATCAGCAATGATCTTTTAAAAAGCAAAACAGATTCAAAAGGCCAAAATACCTACTAAGGTGATAAATAGGATCAGAAATAGGCCATTCGGCCCCTAGAGCCTGCTCCACCATTCAATAGGTGATACATACTTTAACAGAAACTGTGCTGCTTTCATGGGAATCGCTGCTTGCGTGAAGCGGTTACTGCTTAGAAAATGCCAGGCCATTTGGATGAAGATCTTCCTGCTTGTGAGGAGCTCAGATTTTGAGCATTCTGTCAGACGTACACTGCAACAAGTTAAATTGGCAGGACAGAAAAATATGCACCAAATGACCCTAACAAGGCAACATTCTGAAAAAAACTGGAGGGGTTCATGTCGGGCACAAGGTACAATACCCAGGCGAAATCAGGAAGGCAATTATGTTCCTCACCTGAGAAAGTATGTTGGCACGGCTGTGGGGATAGATACACGTGATGTGGAGGTGGGGGAAATTAGGGCTGGGTTCGCAGCAGAGGCACGTGGGAGAGGAAAAGGATAATATTACATTTTATGCAGTTGTTTAAAAGCCCACTAGAGCCTCCCTCCAAATTAAGTCCACAACAGAGGCCTTTACTTCAGCACATGCCACTACTCCTTCCCTCTTCCAACCTTCAGGACTACAAACCAGCCCAGTGCAAAACTGCCCATTGACGTCTCCCCAAAATTAAGCTCTGACTTGTGTTTGCTCGCTGCTCCTAATGTTTCACCTAGTTACCGGCTAAACGTTCCACCTAACTACCAGTAGACCCCAGCTCCCGACCACTTCCTTTAAATGCTTTTGGAAGATTCCGACGTCACTTGTGCCCTAGCCTTTACAATGTTTACAGTAGCCTCATTGCTGTTTGTGGAAGCTTCAATGAACAAGCAAGCAGTTGTGTCTTCCCCATATTTTGACAATGGACTATCCAATGTCTTGAGATGTCATGAAGTTGTGAACAGCATCAAGCACAATTCCAGGTTTCAACATTAGCTCATTTTAAGGTGAAAATAATTGTGGAAAATGGTTTCAGTCTTTCTGCGACTGGGTTATTGAGGCAAGTCTACCGATCATCTCAATTTCTAAACAGTGCCAAATGTGATATTGAGGGGTATTGTGAATGCTTACAGACTGCTCTTATTAAATATTTCATGGGGCTAGTTACATGGCTGATCATATCTGTTTTCCATTCAACAGTGTATGGTTTGGGAACTCATTCATTTCCTGATTCATTCAGCTTTCGTGTCAATGCTTGGGCTGAGTTCAGCTGTTCTGCAGGCTTAAGGGGAAAGGTTTTCTTTGGTTCTCCTAAAGAGTTATTTAAAATGTGCAACTGACTTAATGGTACAATTTTGGAAGATGTAGGGTGTTAAAATGTCTATTGATAAAGCCACTGCGTGCACACAGTCAAACTGAAAGCTCCCAATCAGAACCTCACTAACAGCTCAAACAGTTGTGCACACATATCACACTCAGGTGGACTGACCTCACCACTCCCCCACTGAATCCCATTTTACATAAGGGACGCTTAATAAATACACCAGCACTACTTATTAACCATGTCATTTCAAGAGTTAGTCTTTCAGAAAAAGCTGATGAACAACTAAACCTGACATGCAAGGCCGAGAGAGAGACTTTTCTCACACTGAACAGTCACAAGTTGAATTTTTGGTTTCTATTGGACTGCACATTGAAATATCTATCAAAAGCTAGATCACCACAATTTTGACCTAAGCTTACATGTCTAACAGAGTACATGGATTGGTAACAATCTGCATCCTTACAATGTCAGGAGCAAAATGAATAAAATATGGGTCAGACCGGCAACCCTGGTACAAATGGTTAGTTTTCACCTGCCATTTACAGGGATACCTGCCTTTCAGTTCTCAATGACGATACTAACCAACATTAAAACTAAAGTCAAAACTAATGGAGGTGCCAGTGTCTCCAGGCCAAACACAGTTGGATAGTGCCTCTCAGTTGAAGAGATAGGGCGAGCTGGGTGGAACTATACATGTGCTATTTCTGATATCTGTTCTAAATCACACAGGTACGATGAGATGGTGCGTGTTATGGCATTTTGTTTTGCAGACTTAGATCTTCAAAGCATTAGAGAAGATAGCAACTGCTCAGTAAAACCAACCTTTTTTGTATTACTTTAGCCTGGTTCTTATCCATCAACTTCTGATCTAACCCACTGAATCTGCCTTTAGAGAATTCACATCTTCAACAGTCATTATTTCTGAATGAACGACTTCCAGCTTTTGATTAGTTTTCAAAAAGTTCCTTGCACTGAAGAATTCCATTTGGCATTTTCACTTCAATGTTCAGTTAAAAGACAGGTATCTTTTGAAAACAAAGATACATCAGCTATAGAAGCTACCACATGGTTAGTTTGGTGCCAAATGCTTCAAAGACAGTTGGTGATTGGTCTGACAATGTTAAAACAGCCTTAAAGGTGACTTGGGTTCTGAGTGTTGGCAATTCTGCATGGTAGATTTCTGAGAACCAGAGATGCCAACAAGCCGAAAGTACTTTCACTGCTCTGGTCATCCACTGATGGAAAGATGACATCCAATGGCAAATGTTCGATGGAACAGCAACAAATTCAAGTGGAACCCTCCTGCTCCATGGAAGGGCAGGAGGACACAACTTCTTGGGAGTAGGAGGGAAACATAACATCATTCCCAAGGTCAAAGAATACCTGAAGCAGACTGCTTCCGAGTATAGCAGGTTAGCATCCACTATAGTTTTGGAAGACCAACGGGAAGCTGGGCAACATAGCCTACTTTTTTTTCACTACTTTGACCTGTTTCCCCCATGTCCCTTACACTGAGCCATTCCTTAACCAACTGTTGCCTGGGAGGGCCAAAGGAACCATGACAATAGACTAAAACTAGCAAATGATGACTTCAAAACCAGTCAATTGAGGGACTGATGGGTCCCTCTTCTCACTGCAGTTGTTTGTCTGAAGCCCTAGATGAGGCCTCCAATCAATACGTTGATCCAATGTGTGGGTCCCAATTTCTTCCCTAAATTCTGCAGAACTGCCTTCAGATTGAAGGGAGCTACTGGCGGTGAAAAAAAACCACATCCACGAATTGGCTGAGTCGGTGTCAGGATCAGTAGGCACAAACAACACAGGGATAAAATATGCTCCTGGCGCCATGTTGTGTTCTGAAGAGAAGTCATACTAGACTCAAAGTGCTGTTCCATAAACACTGTTTCTCTCTCCACAAATTTTGCCAGACCTAAGTATCTCCTGCATTTTGTTTTTTTTCCAGCATCTGCACTGTTTTGCTTTAGTTTTAGAGCAGTCTTCTTCAGATAATGAAGCAGTCTGACACATGGACAGAGTTGTCAAATTCAGCTGTACATTGTAAAGTGGCAAACAACATTTATATCACTCAAGTCAGAGTCTAACCAATACCCCTTTTTGACACTTCATGGATTATCATTAGCAAATTAGTCTCAATCAACATGCTGAGAGATCACCAATGTCGAGAAACATAACTGGGCCAGCCATAAATACTGTAGTTACAAGTGAAAATTAGAAGCTGGCTAACCCACTGAGTTCCAGAAAGCCTGCCAACCACTTACAAGCACAAGGCAAGTGACATTCACCACCTGTCTCAATTATTATGGATAGAACACATAAGGCATGTGGTACTAACCAAAACAAAGCAGCCCACTTGACTTCGGCCCTGACCACCATGTTAGACGTTCACTTCCTTCATTATCAGCACAATGTGATTGCAGTGTGAACCCTTTATAAAAAGAGGCAGGGCAGCAACTCAAATGTTTCTTCAACAGCACTTCCAAACCCACGATCTCTACCACACAGGCAGATAGTGCATGGGGACATCACTACCTCCAAACCAAGTCACATATCCATCTTGAGCTGGAAACACTTTGGCATTCCTTCACCCTCACTGGATCGGAATACTGAAAATCGCTAATTTACAGTCCTGTAGCAGTCCCTGTACGACTAAGCTGATGGTAGGTCAAGAAAGCAGCTCTCTCTCATCCATCCAAAGGGATGTTATGAATGGGAAATAAATGCTGGCCTTGCCAGTGATGCTCACATTCTGTGAATGAATTAAAAAAAAGATTCCAGGTTCAAGGCACCAAATAAAATCCCCCCACATTCAGGTAGTTTCTAATACACTGTGTGTAGCGCCTGCAGGTCCCGCACTTTCTGGACATAAGTCTTGGTTTCCAATAACTGACGTATTGTTGTGTGTCATGTTGTCACAGCTCCTGGTGTTGTTACAAGTGCATTGAGATAGCAGTTTAACATCCACGTGGAGGAAGCTGATGGACTGGGAAGGTCAAGGAGATAGGTGCTGAGGCTTCAGAAGAACCTGCTGCCTTCTTGAAGAAAGGTCACTGGACCCAAAACGTTAACTCTGCTTTCTCTTCACAGATGCTGCAAGACCTGCAGAATTTTTTCAGCAATTTCTGTTTCTGATTTCCAATTTCCGCAATTCTTTCGGTTTTCTGTTACCTGCTTGGATCAGGATGACCATCTCAACTCTCATATATCCACATAATTACTGTCCTGGAAAGTTTCTAGGTACTGAATTTAGGTACTGGAGCTCATATTGTTTACCTGATTTTCAAAAAGCTGTTTATATGATGCCATAACATAATGTCCTTCTGAACGAGTGCGTTCCTTAAATCGACTAATAATGCATCCTTATTGAGAGTTCAGCAGTTTGAGGTCAAGCTGGTCAGTTGGTTTGCAATGTTTCTATAACCAGGTTATTAGTAATACTTGCATAACATGGCAAGTGCTACAACAGCTTCACAGAGAGGGTTAAAGAGGTACCATCTTGATTACTGATCTGGATCAAACTGTTTCAAGCCCACAGTTTGCAGGCAAGATGAAACTGCGTTATGGATCTGGCCTGGAGAAGAGGTTAGAAACAGATCCAGATGACAAAATCCAGGGGGCAAGGACGAACGGCAAGCTCCATGTAAGGCCATTAATAAGAAATTTAAGTGCAAGTGTAACCTGTTGTGAAGTATATTCAGGAGATGGTGAGGACCGCAGATGCTGGAGAAGTCAGAGCTGATAAAGTGTGGTGCTGGAAAAGCACAGCAGGTCAGGCATCTGAGGAGCAGGAGAGTCAATGTTTCAGGCTTAATGCTTCATCAGGTCAAGGTTTACGAACCAAGGCAGTGAGATGATGGCGAGAGTAAAAATGATGTGTTCAGATATGTTGCTAGCATGACCAAATGCAAAACAAAATGCATCACTGTCCTTGTACAGGACATGTGCACAAGCACCTCATTTCAGTTCCCTTTCCTGGACAATGATACACAGAGGGGGAAGGAGGAAGAGAATCAGAGGAGGACCACAAAACTGATAACAAGTTCACCACCATAGGTTTGGAGTGCTGGAGTCTTTTCTTTCTAAAAGACCATCAAAAGTGATGGATTTCCAAAGAATGGAAAGGATTAGGTTCATTCCATGTAGGGTAAGGAGCAGTGGGGTAGGGAGTTATCAGTTGGTGAAGGCTCAACCATATAGACAGGTATTCTTTGTTTTACGGAAAGTGTTTCTGACATTGTCATAACTCTTTACATCTACACGTTGTACAGACTTTGGTGGTAACTGTAGGCTGAGGCCTTCCAAAGTATTGTGTGTAATTATGGACTCCACATTCCAGGAGGGAACGTGATAGCACTGGAGAAGATGCAGATGAGATTTACCAGGATTTGCCTGAGGTGGTGAACTCAGTTACAAAGAGAGATTGGACAGTCTGGAGTTGTTTGCCTCACAGCGGAGGAGATTGTGAGGGGACATGATTGAAATGTATAAAATCAGGAGGAACATGGAGAGGGTAAACAGGAAGAAACTTTTTCCCTTGGTGGAGGGATCAGGGGCATAGATTTAAGGCAATGGGTCGGAACTTTGTAGAAGATGCAAGGAAATGTTTTCACTCAGACGGTGGTTCAAATCTGGACCTCCCTGCCTGTTAAGAATGGCAGAGGCAAAACCGTTCATCACATTGACGTAGCATTTGGATGTACATTTGTGATATCAGCGTTAGAAGGCGGTGGGCTAAGTGCTGGAAAATGGGATTAGAATATAAAGATGGTTGCTTTTGACTGGTGTGGGCCGAAAATCCTTCTTCTGTGCAGTTGACCTCTATGATGGAGTACTAATGACAACTGAAATAATTGCCTTTGATGTTATCAACTGAACAAAGTTGACAAAATAAACAATTCTATGATTCTAGAAATACGAAAAGTCCTAATAGCATTTCTCTCATTCTGAGGAAACACAGAACAATTGCTGTTTTTGTTTCATTCATGGGCATCACTGGGTGGGCCAACACTTATACGGCAATAAGATGCAGGCGATCTGCCTTGCTGAACTACTGCAGGCCTGTTGGTGTAATATTGGGGAAGGAGATGCAGGAACTCAATGCAAAATACCTCAATTGTAGAATGGGGAAATACCACAGCAATCTGTGCTTAGCAGGACCCCACAAACAACAATGAGCAAGATAACCAGATCGGGTGATTTGGTGGGTGTTAGTTGAAGGATAATTACTCAAGAATCAGGAGAATGCGATTCCAGTTGAGGGTCCTCTACTTATCATCTCATCCAAAATACAGCATCACTGACAGTGTAGCACTCCCTCAGTGCAGAGTAAGCTGGAAGTGGAGGCATGTGAAAAATATCTTTCACCAGAAACAAAGCTACTGTGGAGCACTTATTAGAAAGCGCAAAAGCAGCAAATAATTTCTACCTGGTGAGTTTCTCCTACTTCAGTTACATACAACCTCCTGTGTTGATTGGTAGTTTCCAACAGGAACATCACAGTCCAATCTACAAATTTCATTGTTTTCTTCAGTTCAGGCTGGTACTTAGTGGCTTTTGCTGGTGATCTACGGATGTAGCATTTTGAGGGTGTACATAAACACATTGCTATGAGGACAGAGTAATTGTATTTCTAAAGTTGTATGCTGAATCAAGTCTGCATCCTCCTGTTCTCTCGGTCACAGCAATTATGGTGATGGCCCGTCTCACTCTGTATCTCATGCAGAATACCCAAGAGTATCGCCTTCTTTAGCTCTGCAATTTATAATCCATGTTCCCCCAGACCAATCAGTGCATTAATGTCCTAGTCCTGTCCAATGGGATTTCCACTGCAGGCTCATACCTCTGCATGGCAGCATGATACCTGTTGTACTTCCTAACCCTGAGTGATGGTACCACGGACCTGGGATCTCAGGTACTCTATATTCCATCCCATTACCTAGAGTTTAAAACAAGTTCTTCATTCACAGCTTGGCTGCTTCAGGAGACTTTGTGCAATTCAGTAATTGGTCATGCATGGAAGTTGCTACAACACTGTGTTCTACTTGGCCAGTAATATCAATGTAAGTATGACCTTTTGTAATATTAACTTAATGATGCTGCACGTCCATGTACAAACTAATACTATTAAGTTAAGCTCGCAATTAAGCTAGAGGGAGCTGTTTTACTAAATAGCTATGGCCTGTTTGAGATATAAAAATGAGGGTAACACTACAGCTCAGTCTGACACCACAAAGCAAGGATGAGCTTCTTACTTTGCTAAGCTCAAGAGAAGCAGTGGCCTTGGAAACCATAGGTCATCTACTGTTCCTTATCCAGGAGCAAACCTACTAACTGTAAACTTTTGGGAAAAAAAATCCAAGAGGTATTGCAAGAATTCATTCAGCCCACACACTAATTGCTGCTAACGCTGTCACATTATAGGCTGCAGTGGGATTTTCTACATTGCTATTGCTGTCTTTAAAATAGTAAGGCAGCAATTTTCATGCAAGTCCATAAGTACAAGGTAACTTCCACTTCACATTAAATGCAGATGTGGAGTCTGCAGGCAATTGTCTCCCACTGGGGAGGTATAGCTGCACAGAGTGTAGCTTCTAGGCAGAGAAAACGTGCAGACTCACAAAGTGCTCCAGCTTACTTCTTAAATTCACGGGACAATGAAGGAAGATTGGGATTTTTTTATCCTCTCTGACTGACAAGCGCTCGCAAGGTGCTCTGTGCCTGTGCTTTCTTGAGACTGAAGGAAGCTAACCAGAACTCTCAGCACCTGGAATCTGAATTACAGAGACTGGTGGGAGACCATTAACTGCCTTGCAATATATCCAGTCAATATACAAGTTCTGAATGGCGAAATATTTTAGGGAGGGATGTAGGGAAGGAGGGGAGGAAAGGGGGAGGGCAGTACATGTTTTTTTTAAAACAGAAAGTGAATTAAAATCTTACTGTGACTGTTCACTCTTCTTGCATAATACTTACCACTGCAATTTTACACAGCCTGTAAATGGCAGATTAAACTAAACATTTGATACAATGCAAGGAACGTGGACACTCAAAGGGGTTAAACATAGCCTTTAATTAATGAGAAGGAATGGAGAGAAGAGACAGTTCTGTGTGAAAAAGGTTACCCTTAGATTAACTTTGGGTTAACAGAAGCAGTTATGAATTGGGTGTGGATGTTGACAATATTACAAAGCAATGCCACCACAATGAGAGATGGGAAACAAAAGCTTTGGGAGGCAGGGCAAGATGGGAAAGGACACAAACGAGCGTTACACACCACGGTACAACCTCCACTCTCAAGGGCAGAACAAGGAGTTGTGGATAGCAATGTCCCAGTACAGCTCAGCTTAGTATCAGTGACAGAATCAGATCGGAGTTTTAACAATCAGAGGTCAGCAAATGTCCCTTCCACCACAAAGCCCAGGAGTAGACCTCTAGAAAATCACTCCAAATTCAAGAAAGATTTTAACCAGGTCTTATTTGAAGAGAACAGAATGAATTCTCCATGTTGTTAAGGCTCCATCTGCTTCAGTTCAATCAATGGAAGCTCATGATAAAACCACTCCACATCATCAGTAAAGGGGAACACTCAGCAATATCCCTTTCACTTCAGAATCTCAAATTATAAAGGTACTCGTCAGATAATAATGCAACTTTCAGTCACCTGTTACCCTTTCTCCTCAATACTGAAGATTCTTTTGTAAAATCGGTGCCATTCTTTCCAAATTAAATCGACAATTTTGTCCTGATGATCGCACATTTTAGCTGGATTCTCCTGCCTCTTTGGTTTAGTTTAACAAGTCCAGTGTGTAATACGCTTGCGTGATACATTGACAGAAACTGGTCAGGCTGTTTGGGATCTGGGGCTATAAATCTCCAAAGCAGTAACTGAAAATGATAGGAACAGGGCGAGGGGGGAATGAGCTTGTGGGGGGGGGGGAGCGGGTAAAGAATGGAGACAGAGACAAGATCTTTGCCACAAAACAGAGTGAAAAGGAGCGAAGCAACCTCTAAACGCCGTCAGCAGTAACGTGCTTAACACGCGGCCCTCTAATGCTCTCAGATCTGGAGATGACCTGCAGTGAAGAGGCTACAAAATCCAATTAAAAAGGGCACAGCCAGTATTCCAGAACAACCAATCTACTGCCACACTGCAGCTGATACGTGACCAGAAGTCTTGTTCATACCAAGCGACTGGAGTCAGTTCCCACACAAACCGCACGGGTACTTGCGATGCAAAGCAGGCATGCTTCAGACTAGGCACAGTCATTTGGAGCAATTGGCTTCTTTCATCAGCCCATTGTCACAAGATGCAACTGGCCCTTAAACAATGACAGGGGGTTTGATTCATTTGCAGACTCACTAGAGATGATGATTTATTTTTCTTGGTAAAGCAAATATTGGGAAGACAGATGAAAATAAAAAGGGAATAAATCTGAGTGTTCCGCTTTAAAGATAATTTAAGGATCATGCAAGCCTAAACAAACTAGCGATCCTGGTAATGCTGGCATCGTCATTCCTATACTGCTCACTCTCCAACCAGGTGTCCAATGAATGACACAGAGCAGTGAAACAATTCGGAAATATTCCTGTAACACTGACAAAAGTATAGTATTGGGATTTTCCACACTTATTGTTCAAACACCCACAAAACTACCATTCCCACCCACCAGCGCTGACCATATATTTCACATTATTCCTGCATCCCAGTGCCTGCCTGCCCTTCTCTGGGTGATCAAATTCTAGCCCAGCTGACCAATCAACAATAATAACGCTTACAAATCTTCAACCATTCAAATTTGAACTAAACTTCAGGGTTTAATTTGTATCTAATTCAGCTCACACTTGGAAGATGCTCGAAATATCCTAAGATACCAGCATTAGCAGCATCATTTGCACAGAGTTTTGACAGTTACAGGATTACACTTCTGTAAGGAACGTTTAGTAACTTAAATGGTTAAAGGGTCAAAAGGTAGAGCATTTCAAAAAGGTAGTACCATCCAAAGCAAATACTGACTTGCATGAAAACCCTGTGCTGACTATTGTGCCTCTGCCAAACCATCATACCCGACTAGGTTTGAAACTGGATGCATGACATTGAATATAAATTAGTGACTGAATTAATTGGTTTGTGATTGCACATTTGAGGAAACTGCACTAAAAGCTGCACAATCAACCCCAATTCTTACAGGCTCCATGTTCAATATTTTAAATTACTATATTTTAAATTACTATCTTTGTTTAAACTTTTTCACAGGGTGACCCTTGCAGCCTTTAAGAATCCCAGGAAGACTCATTGAACTGTGTAGTATTCAGATTGGAAAATTGAAGGTGGACTTTCAGATGCTTTAAAAAAAAGTCACAGAATAACTGCACAATAGAATTTCATCCGGTGTGCTGTTAAAACTGCTCTTCAATCTACTAAAGGGTGAAGGACTCCAAACTGTTTGATGAGTTACCATCAATTTATGGGAGGAGGAGAAAAGTTATTTCCTATTGGACAAAAGCAAAAAGGGGCGAATATCTTGCTGGCAGAAGGCAAGGTACTCAGACAGGGTATAAATCTGTTACACATAGAACAAGCCACAGACCCACAGCAAACAGACAGTCTTACCATCTTTGTGCACTCGCATTGCAGATGCAGTGATATCAGTTGTTACATTGAAATATGGAATCCAGAGGTCCTGAAGTCAGGGTGGGGAAGAGAAGAGTTATGACCTGTGAACAGCTGTGGTTATAGCACTTTCCAGTAACACATTTTAAGTCCCAGCTGTTGGCAATACTGGACAAGTAGGTAGATAGGATGGTGAAGGCAGCGTTTGGTATGCTTTCCTTTATTGGTCAGAGTATTGAGTACAGGAGTTTGGGGGTCATGTTGCAGCTGGACGGGACATTGGTTAGGCCACTGTCGGAATATTGTGTGCAATTCTGGTCTCCTTTCTATCGGAAAGATGTTGTGAAACTTGAAAGGGTTCAGAAAAGATTTACAAGGATGTTGCCAGGGTTGGAGGATCTGAGCTACAGGGAGAGACTGAACAGTCTGGGGCTGTTTTCCCTGGAGCATCGGAGGCTAAGGGGTGACCTTAGAGGTTTACAAAATTATGAGGGGCATGGATAGAATAAATAGACAAAGTCTTTTCCCTGGGGTTGGGGAGTCCAGAACTAGAGGGCGTAGGTTTAGGGTGAGAGGGGAAAGATATAAAAGAGACCTAAGGGGCAACTTTTTCACGCAGAGGGTGGTACGTATATGGAATGAACTGCCAGAGGATGTGGTGGAGGCTGGTACAATTGCAACATTTAAGAGGCATTTGGATGGGTATATGAATAGGAAGGATTTGGAGGGATATGGGCCGGGTGCTGGCAGGTGAGACTAGATTGGGTTGCGATATCTGGTCAGCATGGACAGGTTGGACCGAAGGGTCTGTTTCCATGCTGTACACTTCTATGACTCTAAGTCATATTTCAGACTAAATCCTAGCTTGACAAAGCTTATGTTTCATTGCTGCAGTTTGGTTATAGTGGCAATAATTTACTGAATATATTTCCATCAGGCTTCCTGGTTACAAAGGAATATGTTCATTACACTGAATAAAAAAACAAAAAGCTGTTTACATATATAAAATTTATGTAAAGTCTCATCATAAACAGCAAAAAACTTCAACATGTCTTTCTCACAATATCCTTTCAACACTCAACTCCAGTAGTATCACTTCTACCTTCACAATTTCTTAAGACAAATGACAAAGTTAATAGAAGTGTTTCCTTTCACAAGACAGGATTCTCTGTGTGCTCCAGACAGTTTAACTCACCGGCTTCTTTTAGACTTCAATTATTTTGAAGCTGTGAAAACTTATTTCCAGCCTTGCTGGCTTGGAGGGCACTAAAAACTAAACCTTTCTGCTGCAATCAAGCTTTACTTCCCAACTCAGCCTGCCTGTAGCTCCTGGTCACCCGTTTCACTGGTGGTGCTAAAAGCTCAACTTTGTAAACATTTGAGCAATCCTCTCTCCAGATGGTTGGAGAGTCAGTTAGCTGAAGTCACGTACTTTCGCAGAAAGATTGTCTGATCGCTGGTTGTTCAAGCACTTATTGACTGTCCCTGTTCACCCTCGAGGAGCTGACAGTGAGCTGTCTCCTTCACTGCTGTTAGACCAACAATGTGATTACAGACGGGGTTCCAGGATATTGTTACAGCTACAGAGAAGGAACAGCGATATATTTCCAGGTCAGCATGGTGAGTGGCTGGGAGGGGGAATTGCAGGTGGTGCTGCCTTTGCCCTTCTACATGGTAGCGGTTGTGGGTTTGGAAGGTGCAGTCGAAAGATCTTTGATGATTTCTGCAGTGCATCTTGTAGATGGTGCATACTGATACTACTGAGCGTTAGTGGTGGAGCGAGTTGATATCTGTGGGGCAATATCATGGCTGTCTGCCCTTAATAAGTAAGTAGTTCCTGATCCTTACACCAAACAACTCAGCTTCACAGAATTAAAAAATCAAACCTTTGCCTTTCTTCCACATTAAAATCCAAGTTCCGTATTATGAATATGCCATAAATATTTATCACAGAATACTGTATACTGGAGACCCTTGTCTAGCTCAGTGTTCCTAATCTACACATTAATGATGGGAGGTGAGAGTTAGTGTCCACACAATGGAATGGTGGAACATAGATTGTGAAAGCAACATGAGAGAAGATAGGAGAATGTGTTTCTTTTGTGCAGCAAGTTATGATGATCTGCAATGCACTGCCTGAGGGGACGGTGGAAACAGATTTAATAGCAACTCCCAAAAAGCAAACTGGATAAATGTTTGCAGGCGGGTAAAAATTGCTGAACTATCAAAAAGGTGCAGGGAAGGGGAATGATTGAATAGCTTGGTCAAACCATTGGCTCAAGCATATTGGGCCAAATGACCTCCTCCTTGCTGTATAATTTGATGGTTCCTGATACATTGGGACCTGATGTAAAACACATTAGATGAGAAGGCTAAATGACAAACGTGCTAATTCCAGCTGCAAACTTACCAGTGCAAATTGCTACCATTACAAAGACACAACTTGGCTCAAATGTCTAACGTCATAGATGCTGCTCTGCTAATGAACTTGTACAACTCATTAATGTGAAGCCAACAGCACAGTGGTCTTCTCATGAGAACTGGAAGCAGGAATAGGCCCCACGCACCTGTTGTACCATTTGATAAGATCAAACTAGCTCAGACTGTGGTCTCAAACTGACTCTCGTCTCCCGTACACTACGAGTCCTCTACAAATCAATTATCAATCTAATTCACTCTTCGAATGACTCTGCCTCCAACAACTCTCTCACCAAGAGAATTCTTCAGACCAAACATTTCTGTTTTATATAGGATTGACCTATTTTTAAACCATGTCCTCTAGTCCCTCATAGGCATTCAATATCAAGAAATATTTGGAGTGGTTTACAAGGGTGAAGGTACAGTCCAGTGGGATGATTAATCAGTTCTGTCAAGGTTTGTGCGACAGCTGGTTTTCTTTTAAAGCTTACCTCAATTTGTTTGTCCTCAAACACATCAGCAATGCTTGTGTTAAAGGCAGAACCCGACAGCATAGAGGTGATGGGGTAGGTCAGGTCTAAGACGGTTTTGAAGACAGAGTTCATTGCCTATGGAAGACAGAAAGATGTGAATATTCTTAGTTGTATCTATGAACCCCTTGGCTAAACATGCAAATACTTTCCTCATTGAGTATTGACCAGTAGGTATGTATCCAGGGTACTCAAACACTACAACAAATATTCATTTGTTTGGGCTGATGGGTCGTTCCCTGTTTGTGCTAAACCTTATGATGGGTATTAAAGAGTACAGCATAGAAACAGACCCTTTGGTCCAAATTGTCCACGCTGACCAGATATCCTAACCTAATCTAGTCCCATTTGACCAGCATTTGGCCCATATCCCTCTAAACCCTTCCTGTTTCTATACCCAGCCAGATGTCTTTTAAATGCTGTATTTGTACCAGCCTCCACCATGTCCTCTGGCAGCTCATTCCATATACACGCCACCCTCTGCGTGAAAAAGTTGCCCTTTAGGTCCCTTTTATATCTCTCCCCACTCAGCTTAAACATATGCTGCCTTGTTTTGGACTCCCCCACCCCAGGGAAAAGACTTTGCCTATTTACCCTATCCATGCTCCTCATGATTTTATAAACCTCTATAAAGTCACCCCTCAGCCTCTGACGGTCCAGGGAAACAGCCTGTTCAGCTGTAGCTCAAGCACTCGAACCTGGCAACATCCTTGTAAACCTTTTCTGAACCCTTTCAAGTTTAACACATCTTTCCCATAGAAGGAAATCAGAATTGAACGCAGAATTTTAAAGTGGCCTAACCAATGCCCTGTACAGCCTCAACGTGACATCCCATCACCCATCAGGTGAAGCCAAGGGCAGAGCACCCTTGCCTCTGACATGGGCTTGAGGTTCTACTGCAGTAACTGAATCCAGAATCTGTGCGAGTAGCTCTAGTTGGCAGGAATACTGTCTCTCAGATCAGAGATTAAATCAAAACCCTATTGACCCTCTCGGGTGGACATGAAGGACCCTACAAGAGCAGAGAGCTTCCCTGAGTTTTCTGGCCAATATTTATGCAACCAAATGAGAAAAGAGTTTTGGTCATCGTCGTGCTATTTATGCAGGTGATAATTTTGCACAAACGTTTTTCTTACATTAATACTGACTGCATTTCAAGAAGTATTTTGCAGACTGTAAAGCACTTAGGGTCGTTCTAAGATCACAAAGTGTGCAATGGAAGTACAAATCTGTCTTTTGTTAACGATATGCTTCACCTTTGACTGCTCAGGATGGATAGGCACCAAGGACAACACATTAGGTCACTTCAATTATAAATGGGCGCCTTTTCCTTTAATATTCTACAACAGGGTATTTCTATGGCACTGTGGGGCACAGACCCTGTCTTGGAGCAAGAAGCTTCAAGTTCAAGTCCCACTCTGGGACCTGACAATCATAGAGGTGGTGTATTAATTCGGTTAAACAAGTGGAATATCAGTTTGCAAATCCTCCCAACACATCATGGGGAGGTGGTAAGATTGGCAGAGTTTCCTGGTCAGACATATGATGGGGAGACATTGGTGTCTCTACTACCACTATATAAGGCTCCAGATTAGAACGTGCATGTGAAAGTGCCACAACAACTCAAATTCTCGGTGTGAGGGACAGATTGCTGAATGGCCAGTGCACTGCAGATCAGTGCCAACAGCATAGGGTTTGATTTTTGTTCTGGATCTGGCAGTTCAGGATCTGCCTCCTTGCCCTGCCTGTTGTGACTGTTAGTCCACCATGACTTTGGGCAGAGAATTGGTGGCACAGTGGCTCAGTGGTTAGCACTGCTGCCTCACAGCGCAAGGGACCCATGTTTGATTCCCGCCTCGGGCTACTGTCTGTGTGGAGTTTGCACATTCTCCCTGTGTCTGCGTGGGTTTTCTCCGGGTGCTCCGGTTTCCTCCCAAAGATGTGCAGGTTAGATGAATTGGCCATGTTAAATTGCCGATAGTGTTCAGGGATGTGTAGGTTAGATGCATTAGTCAGGGGTAAATGTAGAGTAATAGGGTAGGGGAATGGGAGTGGGTGGGTTATTCTTCGAAGGACTGGAGTGGACTTGTTGGGTCAAATGGCCTGTTTCCAAACTGTAGAGGTTCTGTGATTCTATGAGAACTGATGAGGATGATCTGACAGCGAGAAAGCTAAACTATGGCCCATGGTGATGAGTTTTGAACTCTGGCTGAATCCATTCTTTTTTAAAAAATTCATGTTAAGCTGAAACAATTCTGTTTAAAAATGACCAGATTCCCCTGTTATTTGGAAATCTGAAGCTCTCTTTGTTGTAATGAGTGATCTCATAGAATATATAACATTCTTCAGAAGTGAGAAGGACTATTCCCAGTGGCTGAGAGGTCAGGAACAAGGGAGAGTAAATGAAAAATATTTCAGGCAGAGTAGGAGAAACTTCATTATTTAAAATCAGAGGTTGTAGAATACACAATCAGAGATGATGTTTGAATCAGAGACATTCATGTTCAGAACAGGTCTAATGGATGACCAAATGAAAGTGGATGTTGGAGCTCAGGAGTATCCTGAGATTGTGCCAGGTTTTCTCATGTTTCTGGATCAGTTTTGTGGAAGATAAAGAAATGAAAAAGCTAGAAAAAGACTTACGTTTGCCCACTCTCTTGCTCTCTGCTTCGTCCTCACTGCACTCCGCTCCTCAGCATATAATGCCCCAATAAACGACCCAATAGAGGTCCCTCCAACAATATCGACCGGGATTCCAATCTCCTCCATAGCCTTCATTACACCGACATGTGAACATCCCCTGAGAGGGTCAACAACAGGAAGAGGGCAGGAGAGAAAAGAGGGAAGGGCAGGGTGATAATGAAGATGGGTTAGATGTCGGAACGGAGGGGAGAAGGTGAGGTGAAAGAGGAAGGGTAAGAGAAAGCAGGGGAGTGCAGGTTTGGATGGAGATAGCACTGTTACAATCACCACTCACGCTTCCAAAATACAACCTCTCACACACAAGAATTCAGAAACATTGCTGCAGTCTGGTTGATTGTTTTTGGGAGCCCAGCTTCATCCTGTCCTCTGCTGCACGTCTGCACAAACAGCACTCGATGTGAGATGCAACAAGAGGTATTGACATCAGGTAGCAACAAAAAGCCAAGTTTGATTCTGTCTTCACCTGTACAGTCCTGCAGTGACCCCCAGATCACATTCAGCAAAAGACCGTTATGATTTTCCTCTGGTTGGAAGAAGAGTTCTGCTTTTCCAATGTTCCATACAAGACAGTGAGCAGCGCTGACTGGAATCTGGAACCTGACTGACTCCTGACCCATTATTAGTGGTACAGGACAGCATCTCTGAACTCCTAATGCTATAACTAAAATTCTAGCTACAAAGTTCAGAGGGTGTGGGAGTTCCTTGTCTGTCAATGCTACAATTGAGCTTTATATGATTAAGATGTTTCAGGATTGTATTTTCTGGTTTAAAAGACTGCCAAATTTTGGGACTGTATCTTCGAATGCAGCGAAGACAATAATGATAAGATGGCCTGTGCAGGAATCTGTCTGACAGTGAGTCGGGTTAGTTTAATTATTAGAGATCAGAGGAAGATTCACATCACTTTATTGAGGAGCCAGGTGCAAGATTTTTGGGTTTGGGGACAATGACAGTACGATATACATTAAACAACAAATAAAAAATGACAGTACTGTTGAGCCATCTTGTGATAGTGGTAGTGTCCCTTCCCCGAGCCAGAAAGCCCAGGTCTATTCTTATTGGCTCCAGAGGTATGTCATAACATTTCTAAACACATTAGCTAGAATATATCTAGAATAAGATGAAAATAAAACATGAGAGTATGATTTGACCCCATCATGAGTGGACCACAAGTCTCCCAAAGTCCTGGAAAACTAAAATATAAATCAATTACTAAACAGTCGTGCAAACTATCCCTTTACTTCTATGACGAAAGGAAGGTGGGATATAGAATAACTAATTAATTTTACTTTTAAGATAAAAATAGCATGCATTTCCATTGCCATGATGAGGAGAACAGAGGAAACCATTTTGACACTAGGTTACGAGTTTACATTTAACCCAGTAATATAGGAAACATAGGAACAGGAATAGGCTACCCAGCCCCCTGAGCGTGTTCTGCCACTCAATTAGATCATCGCTGATCTATGGCCAGACTCCATACACCTCCATTGATTCTTATCCCTAAATACTTTTCTTTAACAGTAAATCTCAGATTTAAAGATAACAACCGATCCAGCATCTACGGCCATTTGTGGAGGAGAATTCCAAATCTCGTCCACCATTTGTGTACAGAAATGCTTCCTAACATCTCTCCTGAATGATGCTGCCCACATTCTAAGACTATGCCCCTAATTCTAGAGTTTCCAACCAGCGAAAATAGTTTATCTTTATTTATCCTATCTTTTCCTGTTAACATAGAGTGATAGAGGTTCAAATCATCCAGGTCGACCAAGTTTCCCAAACTAAACCAGCTCATTTGGCCCATATCCCTATAAACATTTCCTATTCATTTACTTGTCCAAATGTCCTCTAAATGTTGCATCTACCACCTTCTCTGGCAGTTCATTCCATACATGAACCACCCTCTATATATGCCCTTCATGATTCTGCAAACCTTTACAAGGTCACCTTTTAAACTTCAGTGAAAAAATTCCCAGCTTATTCAGCATCTCCTTATAACTTAAACCCTCCAATCCGAGGAAATCCTATGGCAACTAGAACTGTACACAGTCTTGAAACGTCGATCAGATCAGCCCTTAACCTTCTAAATCCTAGACAAAAAAAAGGCCTCATTTATATGCAACTCCTGAATTCCAGGTATCAGTCTGGGAAAACTCCCTCCAAGGCCAATATATCTCTCCTAAGGTGCACTACCCAGATCTGAACTTTAAGTGGGGTCTAACCAGGATTTTGCATAACTGCAGAATAATGTCTGTACATCAGTCCTTCAGACATGAAGGCTAGTATTCAATTAGCATTCTTGGTTGTTTTCTGGGCCCGTTTGTGACATTTTAAAGATCTATGCAGCTGAACACCCAGGTCTCTTTGGATATCACAGATGGACAGCTGCTCTTGGTCTGCAGCCATCTGAAATGTCAAGAGCAAGAGTCAGTACCAACCAGGCCTGTGCTTTAGGCAAACAAAATGTTCACTGTCCAAAAGGCAGGTGGATCTCACACTCAGATGTAAGACTGAGTGTTTGACAGGTTCGAGGTTGGAAGATTTGCCCAGTTTGAAGCCAGAGGAAGTAGTTTGCAGTGCAACCCTCACAGCGAGAGCGATTCCTGGGATTTGAAGTGACCCGCTGGGAAGTGACAAAAAAAGCAGCCCAATAAATGATGGAAGCAGCTCTGAACTGTCTATGATAATTATAACTTCATCAAGGTTACAATGAGTGATAAGTAAAAGGCTACTATCCACTTGTTTAAAGTATTCAGGGTTTGCAGCTCGAGTCCCAGTTGTCTAGTTGTGGGAATGTTCTGAGCTGGGAAGTTGATTTGTAGATATCTCATCCCTGTCTGGACGACATCTTCAGTGCTTCCGAACCTCCTGTGAAGTGCTGCTGTACTGTCCCTTCTGGAATTTATTTGGTTCCGGGGTTGCTGCTGCTTCCAGTTGCTTGTTGTAGTGACCGGTTTTGGATCTCAGTCTATGTGTTTGCTGATGGAGTCTGTGGAAGAGTGCCATGTTCATAGAAATTCACTGGCTGTCCTCTATTTAGCTTGTCCTATGATCATTGTGTTGCCCCAGTTGAATTTGTGATCCTTGGAGGGTGTGTGTGTGTGTGTGTGTGTGTGTGTGTGTGTGTGTGTGTGTGTGTGTGTGTGTGTGTGTGTCTCTCTACTAGGGACAGCTGGTCGTGGTCTAGTTGGTGTTTGTGGATGCGAATTGCTATTTGTCTGCCTGTTTGACCTATATTGTGCTTTGTGCAGTCTTTGCATGGAATCCTGGGACAACACAACAACTGTAGGACAGCCAGAGAATTCCTAGAAGTATGGTACTCAGACATGGACTCCATCAACAAACACATCGACCTAAGTCCAATTTGTGGGCCACTACAACGAGCAACTGGATCTGACAACCAGAAGTAGCAGGAACACAACCAAATAAATTTCAGAAGGGACAGTACAGCAGCGCTTCACAGGAGGTTCCAAACCACTGAAGATGTCACCTCGACAAGGGATGAAACATCTGCAAACATACCCATAACCACGACAGTGTGAAGTATTATTATACCCCATACAAATAAAAATAGTGAGTTAATGCTTTTCGTAATTTGTCACAGTAAAGTTAAATGTGAAGTTTGCAGTGTTATGTTATTCTTTCAGTTAAATTTGAAGGAAAATGTCTCATTAAAAGGTATTGGCTTCCATGGAGACTGTCAGAAACTGCTGTGGCTTTGAAGCCCATACCAGAACTGAGCTGCATAGGTTCCTTAGCACCACATCTACACTGACATCAACACCAGTGCAACAACAGCAGTTCAGCCTGATCCAACCCTTCAAATGCAAAACACTGTTAAGCTGCAGACTGTTAAAAGGACACTGGGCCAGGGCCATTTAATGAAGGGCTTATGCCAGAAACATCAATTCTCCTGCTCCTTGGATGCTGGCTGAACAGCTGTGCTTTACCGACACCACACTCTTGATCCAAGGGTCTTTACCAAAAACTATCACACAGATCAGGCCAGGCTTGGCTGGGGAGTAGAGAACTCTTCACACATGGGAACGTGAGAGGAGGAGAAAGAACAGGCCATTTATGGGGTCAAACACTGACGGACACTTCTGGGAGTGGCAAAAGATTCAGTCCGAATTCTAGGCAAGATAGCTTGAGGGACACTGCAAATCTAAAAGATCAATGGGAATCTGAGCTTTATAACACTGCTTTTCCATCAGGACTTATGACCTGAACACCCTGGACATCCCAAGTAAATTCTTGACAAATGTGCTTCCATAGAGTCAAGAAAGATAGTTTGTGCATCAGTGACATTTCGAAACAGCATGGAACTTACATACACCACTTCAACATGGAGGGTTGGTGGCGGGTGGAGGAGGAATGTGCGTCAACTGAAAAAAAGTGTTTTGCAGCCTACTCCGACTGCTGCTCCTCACTATTAACAACATCTCAACTAGTAGTTAAACTTTAGTTACCTGGCTCCACCCCCTCCTAAGACCAGTGCGATCGTGTTTCCTGTGAGGACTCGAGCCAGTCGAGAAAAGTCACTGTGTCGATCTGCTGTTTTCTCAAATAGTTTTTCATACATCTCCCTCTGAAAGAAGAATGATAATTACTCCTTGACCGTCTCAACTTCCAAGACAACTTTCTTCTACCTCACTTAACATTGCTTGCTCCAGACCCTTACCACCTCATTGCCAAAGCATGCATTCCCAGCAAGCTACCCACAGTAAATTAGTTATTCCAATTTTCCCACCTCGCCTCACAGATCTGCACTCCTGCAGCCACCGGTGGTCAGATAGCCCATGCCCAGTTACCAATTTTTGGAGGCTCCGACGAGAGAAGATCCTGCGAGGACACTTGATGTGAAAATGTCCTGAACACCAGCTCCTCATGTTCAGCCACTCCACGGTCCGGGAAGGACTGGGACCATCTTCCTTATGTAGAAGGATGAGTTGCTTCAGTGCCCGGACAGCTGTGTTCTCCAACATCTGTTCCAGCTGCAGAGATGGAGTGCAGAGACATATAACCAAGAAATACTAGTTGTGTAGACACATACTCCAAGTGAGGGGGGCATGGATGGACAGCACAAATGTAAAGGTTGCCTCTTTATATTTTTCTGTATTTTCAATTGTGGACTGAAAAGGGAAAAGAGACTGTTTTAAAAACCAAGGATTGCGGAAAGGATTGCTGTACTTCAGAAAGGTTACCTGACAGTGCACGCAAGGTAGGAGTAACGTTCAGCTTTCAGACTGCATGAGTCTTCATCAGAGCTGATGTGAAGTGTAGAGGAGACAGCATTTACACTATATTGGGGAGAGGGGGTGGTAGAGAGCACTCGGGGTGAAGAAGGGGTGCTGATCCACTGCTGCATAAACGCTGGCCCCTCCACACTTCAGATCCAATAAAGAGAGTCTTCTAGATTCTCAACGCTAGTTTGCTCTCTCTCTTTCTCTCCACGGCTGCTGCCTGATCTACTATGACTTTCAGCATTTTTTGTTATCACTGCTTGGAAGGTGGTCAAGGTAGAAACCCTCATAACGTTTAAATAGTATTTAGATGTGCACTTGCAATGGTAAGGCATATATATAAGGCTATGAATCGTACGAAGGGATGAGCGTTTTAGCCAGTAGAGATATATTTGTTGGCATTCAGAATTGTTTACCTGTAGCTAGAATCTAGTTATTCGTAATAAACAGCGATTTCTGTCAAGTGTAAAATCTTAGTTTGTAGTTCCTGTCAACCTGGGTCTGCAGGTCAATTTGGGGAACTCTGTGCACTTGAATAACATCTTTAAATCTTGTGACAACTCAGAATAGTATGGCTTGATTTCTGAATTTTTCAAGAGTTTGAACACTTTGATGACATCCGTTTTAACCTTCCTGACCTTCAGAAGAATGAGCCCAGCTTCCCCAGTCAGCCCACAGAAGGGAAGTTTCTCACCCATTGCATGGTTCTAGTAAATCTCCAGTGGAAGACAAAAGCACTGCCTGTGCTACAGTATCCAGGGACCAGCACACAGGAAAATCCCATTCTCAGGCCAGAGAACAGATTTTACTTAAATTGCTGTAATCTTGACATTTAGCCATCCAGCACTCGGGGATGGGAACAAATATACATCATTCTCAAAATTTCCAAGCAAGTGCATCTTTATTGCCTTATAAAGTTTGTTTTAACAGAAAAAGCAGAACACGTCTTAAAAGTAAGTGTCACATCTGAAAGGATCCTTTATCTTTTCTCCTTATTAATGTGAATGTGCTGCTCCTTAAATTAAAATTATTTCACGTAATGTGGGAGTCACTGGTAAGGGCCAACAACTGTTTTCCATCCTTAACTGAGTGGTTTACTCCATCATATTCAGTGGGGCAGTTAATAGCCAACCACCCTGCAGTGAATCTGCAATCATATGGAAGTAAGAATGGCAGATTTTCTCCTCTGAAAGGACTTTAACCAATCAGATGGATTTTTCTGCTCCAATCAATGATGGTCAGCGTGTCCACCAATACTAAGACTAATTTTGTATTCCACATTGTATTAATCAAATTTAATTTTCACCAACTACCATGGTGGGATTTGAACCCACGGACCAAAGGAGCCTCTGGGTTATAGAACTTAAAACATTACAACGCAGTACAGGCCCTTTGGTCCTTGATGTTGTGCTGACCTGTGGAGTCAATCTGAAGCCGATCTATCCTATACTATTCCATTTTGATTCATATGTTTATCCAATGGTTAGGTACATTATCATTGTGCCTCCATAACCCTGCATTTCTCCATTTCAGGCTCCCAGAAGCAAGACGATAGAAAGCAAACATTGGTTATACAAACATATCAAGTGAACAACTTCAATTATTCATTCCCTTGAATTGTGACACAGCATGGGCTGGCTTTGCATTGTGTGCAATTCCAACACAGAACTCGATGGTTTGCTCAAAGTGCTACCTTCCAGCAAAAAACACTTAGTTGCAGATGGTGGCACGGTGGCTCAGTGGTTAGCACTGCTGCCTCATAGCGCCAGGGACCTCAAGTCCAGCCTCAGGTGACTGAAAACCCCACACAGACATGCTCCCTGGCTCTTCCTCCGGGTGCTCCGATTTCCTCCCATAGTCCAAAGGTGTGCATGTAGGGTGGATTGGCCGTGCTAAATTACTCATAGTGTTCGGGGATGTTCAGACGAGTTGGGTTAGCCATGGGAAAGACAACGATACGGTCTCAGTGGGTTGGTATGGACTTCATGGACCGAATGGCCTGCTTCCACACTGTCGGGATTCTATGATTCTATGATCTGTGTCATCATGGAAATACAGTGGTACAGAGGAAATGCTACACCATTGACTAACTGAGGCCCTGCCTGTCCCCTCAAATGGGCAATGAAAGATTGCAAAACATTAATCAAAGATTAAGATGATGAGAGGCGTAAATGGAGTGAATAGGCAGAGACTTTTCCCCAGGGCAGAAACATCTATCACGAGGGGACACAATTTTAAGGGAATTGGAGGAACGTTTAGGGGAGATGTCAGAGGTGGATTATTACACAGAGTGGTGGGTGCGTGGAATGCACATTAGGGACATTTAAGTGACTCTTGGATAGGCACATGGATGATAGTAAGATGAACCATATGTAGGTTAGTCTGATCTTAGAGTAGAATAAAAGGCTGGCACAACATCGAGGGCTGAAGGGCCTGTACTGTGCTATACTGCTCTCTGTCTATGTTAAAGATGAGGAGGGGATTTCTCAAAGGGTGTTATCTCATTTATTGCAATATACCTTTAATTAAAATCCCTTGTAGGCCAAATATGTAAAACTTCCTGAATATAGTTAACACTTTATAGAAATAGACACAATTCCAGGAATTCAAATATCCTAAGTTCTATTCCCCAAGTGGCTGGGACAATTTCTTTCCTATCTTTCTGCGGCTGTATAGATTTACTTTTCTATTACTCTGCTCCCTTACTTTTCCCTAGTTATCATAGCCAGTGGGTTTTCATCAGTGACATCAGGTTGCTGCCAACAACTCAATCTATCAACCAATTTACACAGTAGGTTATAGGGAATGAGGCAGAAATGCTATGCAGGGTCTCATGCTACCTCTCCCAAGGTGGGCTCTTGGTCTCCAAGTCCGATGATGAGGATGCAGTCAGCCTGCCGAATGCAGCGTTGGGTCCAAGGTGTCATGCCGTAGTCAGTCTGGTACAACACAATGCGGTGGATATCCTCTTGCTGGGCCAGCCAGCCTGACAGACGGTATTCATGGATGCTGGAAAAGGGGATCAAAACATTGACTGTTTGCCCACAAAGCAGCCTATGTAGCTACTCTACTCTACGTGACAACTGCCAAACGTCAATGGGAAGACAACTCTCGAACATGAAAGCACTGAGCATTGAACCAAGGACTCAAGTTGGAATAAGCAACATTCTCCTGCGAAGGCCACTGCCTCCAATGGGTAGCTAGGTCCAAACTAAACTAGGTCAGGACAGCTACATTCAGGCACTGCAAACCATCCTGATGGTTAAACAAACATGGAAAATTTAACAGATGTTAATTCATTTCATTTGTACTGACTTTGACTCTCACAGTTCAGTGGGGGATGACCAGGGGTGGGCTAGGCAATGGGTTTCTTGAACAAACAATGCTAGATATTTTTAATTAACCTCTTGGGATGTGTTATTACCCACCTCTAGGGGCAGGTGGGACTTGAACATGGACCTTGAACAGGGGCTCTACCACAAGCACATGTAACTAATGCTAGTTATTATGCATTATTTATTGCAACAACACAATGGGTGTTTCAGTGGTATTTTTGCATAGAATACTGCTTGGAGCGTCAAAAGTTTCCAATAATGTATGGATGTCTTTCCCACAAATATTCCAACAAAGCAAAATGGCAGGTGTGGACGGCATTTGAGTATGCTTGAACTATACTGTAAATTTATAGGCTTGTCTTCTCAAAGTTGCATGGTGCCTGGAGTTATTTTTGAGCTGTGACAGCAATGAGAATAATATTAACAGAGTATCAATAAAAGTAGATGGCACAAAACAGCAGCTAGCTTCCCAACTCCCCCTGCTCCCAAACTGTGCATTAACATCTCACCCATCTGCTTTGGGCAAGAAGAAAGGAGCCTCCTGAGTTTCAAACATAAGTTTGGCCTTTGGCTGAAAATAAGTAGATGCTGAAGTAGTTCAGATTTAATTGCATGTCCATCCAGTACAAGTATGAAGGTACAGTTCCGAGGCTAAATTAAAGACATGAAAAATTCCCTACTTCCTGTTTCACATGAGAGACCATCTTAAAGATACAAGGGTGGTCACAGTACATCCTGAGCATCAGGCGTACGGAGTGATACTGTAGGTAAAAGGAAGCACTCTGCACTGTATGACACTGGACAGGTTTTGTTTCATTTCCAAACGATGCTCCAAGATGGTTATAATTAAAATAAAAGGAACTATTCCCTGTCAAGCTACCCAGTACCATCACCACCTTCATTTCTCATGAAATTTCAAACATCCCCAGGAGAAACCTGCCTGTGAGGAGGACTACACACGATCTGAACTTTGCCAAGACTTCGTTATTTTGTTTAGTCTTGTCTGGGATCACTGGCAAGGCCAGCAGTTTTTGCCCATCAATGTTACAAATGAACTGATTGGGTCTCTAGGTCATTTCAGTCAGCAGTTAAGAGTGAGCCAAATTACTGTGGGTCTGGAGCCACATATAGGCCCGATGAGGGAAGGACAGGAGTGAATTAAGTGGATATTTACAACAACAGTGACAGGGTTACAGTTACCAATGAATCAGCTCTTAATTGCAGAATTGTTTTTGCACAGAATTCAACTTTGACCATGTGCCACAGTGGGACTCAAATCAATGTCTCTAGAACATCAGCCGAGAGCTTTATATGACTGACCAGGTGTCATAACCATTAAGCCATCACCTCCCTTAAATCCCCATTGATAAACAACTATCTGATTGATCTTTGAGAAATCAGTTCAGATTTGTTTGAAGCATGTAACTAAATTGTGGATAAAGTTATGCCAGGAAATGCCTGCTTTTAATAACTTAATAAAGTTAATTATTATTCATCTTTAAATCATCTGTCCTCAAAATCACATATCAAAAGATAGCAGCAACATCCCAGTTATAAACTGCAATTTAGGGGGAAATACAGTATTGAATACCATACAGTTTGAGATGATTGATATTCTTATCCAGCATTCTTACCTGTCCAGTGCTGACGCACCCAGACGCTGCCGAATAATATCACTGGTCATCAGCAATGTGGGCCCTAGCAAGTTACAAAGACAGCCATTGAGAGTTATCATCATCATCAACACCACACTGGGTAAGCAGTCAAAGCAATTCACTAGCCAGGCAACATGTGCATCAGATGGTAAAGGATTCAGAAATAGTCCCCAATCCCCTCCTTGTTCCTGGGAGCAGGCCAAATCCTAATGAGGTCAATCACCTAGAAAACATTAGTGCATCAAAGCAAATCAGAGAAGTACCAGCCTCATAGTGGAGATGTGAAGCAATCGCTGCTGAGGGAAATCCACATATACATGGGCATCGGGTGAAAACTGATTGAACATGACTGTGATGTCATGACAGATCAATAGTGTGCTGGCACTGAACCCTCATACACTTCAGCCATTGTTTGACTGTGGAGGGTCAGAGGCTGAGGGTGACCTTGTTGAGGTTTATAAAATTATAAGGTGCATGATTAGGATGAATAGTCAAGGTCTTTTCTCCGGGGTGGGCAAGTCCAGAACTAGGGGGCACAGGATTAAGATGAGAGGGGAAAGATTTAAAAGGGTCTAAGGACTTTTTCACACAGAGGATGGTGCGTGTATGGAACGAATTTTCAGAGGAAATGGTGGAGGCTGATACAATTACAACATTTAAAAAGCATCTGGATGGGTATATGAATAGGAAGAATTTAGAGGGATATGGGCCAAGTGCTGGCAAGTAGAAGTAGATTAGGTTAGGATACCTGGTCAGCATGGACGAGTTGAAGCAAAGGGTCTGTTTCTCTACTGTACATCTCTCTGATTCTAAAGGGAAACTAGACTTCAGGGAAGAGAGTACACTGAAACAAAAACTGGGGATTAAAGGATGGAACACAGAAAGAAAAAAAACTCTCCTGAAAGATATCATTGATATTGATTTCTTTATAATCTGATGAAAGGTGCTTCAATTGGAGAACATTTATTAGCTTGTTATAGAATTCAAAGATAGTTGGGGGCAGATAATCACTTCTGCATTTAAACCTGCCATTATTTTAATGTAATTGGTTTTGTACATTTGGAGCTGCCAGTTTCTTTACAATTTCCACTTGGTGAATGTATCTTGAGATTAATTTATTTGTGGTGAATGTACCTTTCTTATCCCTCCTGTACAAATCACAGAACCTCAGCAGTTAGTGAGCAATGTGTTGATTGTTTGCAAGGTGCTGAGAGTTGGCCGAGTTTGGGAAATCTTAATCTTAGTCTAAAAATTTAACTTTATTTATAGTTATCATTTAACGTCTTTGACTCTCTTCAAAACTAATTTTCATCCGGGCTAAAAAAACCCAGGAATTCTCTGCCTGAGACCAGCTGAAGGTGATTGATTCAGGAAAGTGGCTTCATCTGTTGTTTTCTTTAACCTGAGGCCTGAGCTAACAGAATAGCATATAAACAAGAGCATCTCAGTGCAAATTAATGTGGAGTGCAACTGAGCTGGGTACTGAGAGTTGTGTGTTAGTTGAAGGAGATGCCATTTTGCTTTTTGTGTTCATCCTGTCGGAATTGGTCCTCCATTAAGGGAAGAAGTTGGCTGCTTAATGAATATTTGGATTTAAAACAGTTCAGGAAGAAGTGGTATGATTAATATATTAAAAAAATGATTATAAATAATTGGATCAAGTAAATTGAATAATTAAAACACATTAAAGATTGTGACATGCCACAAGTGTTGTGACAACTTGAGAGAGCTCCTGGGTGCTGGTCTGATCAGAGTCCAACACATTAGGGAAAGTTGCTTGGATATTTTGAACCAGGAGGTGGTCACACCCCATTGGAATTGGATTCTGATTTAATCAGTGGTCAGGTACAGGGGAGCATGACTACAGCTGAGACAGTCAGTGGGCCCAGAGGGAAGAGATAATCTTTTCCCAACAAAGTGAAAGAGTATGAGGTGCAGTAGGACGAGCTAACTGAGCAAAGTACTGTGGTGCAGGAAGCCATTTAAGTGGGTGGAGCAAAAAGAAATACAGTGGCAGAGGAGAGTGGAAAGGGACTGACAGTGTTCTCTGCAACAAAGAACAAGAGTCCAGAGAACCATGTTGTCCACCCAGTGCCAGGATTCAGGATATCTGTTCAAGGTTGGAGAGGAACTTACAATGGGAGGGGTAAAATAATAAAAGGACACTTAATGCACAGTGAGTATGGTTAAAGAAAACTATTTTGGCCTATTTTTAAGGGCTGAACATGCCTTGCTCCTCAGAGGGAAGGGTATGATGGGCTCCCCAAAGAGTGTGTGCGTGACCTTTGTGACATGATTGAATTATAACTGAACAGCTGATTGGAACACCTCAGCGGGTATTTAGCTAAGTCACTGAGAGACTGGAGTCACGTGTAATTCAGGACAAGCAGTAGCAACAGAATTCCCTTTCCTGAAGGACTGTGGTGAAGTGGCTGGATCTGTTGGGCCAAGTGCAGGGAGATGGGGTTACTGTGGATGGACATTTTGGTCAGCCAAAGGGCCCGTCTCCATGCTGTAGGACTCTATGACAAAACTGAAGACTGTGTATCTGAATACATAGAGCATTCAAAACAAAGCAGATGATGAGCTGACAGCAGAAACTGAAATTATGGTGGAGGAAGAGGCCATTCGGCCTGTCATATTTACTCCAAATCTCTGAGCATTTTGGCCTTAGTGCAATTTCCCTATAATCCTGCAGATTATTTAAGTAGAAATAATCATCCAATGCCCTTTTGAATACTTTAACCACATTTCCAGGCAGCAAATGCCAGACCCTAAGTAATCACTGTGTGGAAAACCTCTCTTACCTCATAATTTCTTGTTTAGCAAAACACGTACCTTCCAATTCCTGAGCTGTTTATAAGAGGGTACAATTTCTCCCTATTCATTCTGTCAAGACTCATGATTTTGAAAAGTTCAACAAAAGCTCCTCTGAACCTTCTCTCCTCAAAGGAAAACATTCCAAACATCTTCAATCTTTTCTCATCTCTGGAACCATGCTCTCCAATGAAAACAGTCCCAACTGCTTCAATCTACCCTCATAACTGAAGTTTCAAATTCCTGGAACCATTCTTGACAATCACTTCGGCAGTCTCTGCAATGCATTCACATCCTTCTTAAGGTGTGGCACTCAGAACTGTACACAATACTTCAGCTGAAGACCTATAAGTGTCATATATAGTTCAACATAAACTCCCTGCCTTTGTACTTTGTGTTATTAATGAAGCCGAGAATACCATATTCTTGATCAACAGCCCTCTTCTTGTCCGACCACCTTTACCGACTTAGGCACATATATACCAAGTCTCTATGCTCCTACACACTCCTTAGAGTAGTACCCTTTACTTTACAATGTACTTTGTACCAACGTGCACATCACCTCACAATTCTCTGCATTAAACTGCATTTACCACCTATCTGCCCACTCATTCAACTTATCAATGTTCCCTTGAAGTTCTACACTGTCCTTCTCACAGTTTACTACACTCACAAATTTCGTACTGATCACAAATTTTGAAATTGTTCCCTACACTGAGATCTATATGGAGAAAGTGAGGACAACAGATGCTGGAGATCAGAGTAGAAAATTGTGTCACTGGAAAAGCATCGCAGATCAGGCAGCATCCAAGAGGCAGGAGAGTCGATGTTTCGGCCATAAGCCCTTCATCAGGAATATACACACACACACACACACACACAAATAAAATAAAGCAAAGGTTCCATTACTGACCTTCGGGGAATTCTACTACAAACCTTTCTCAGCCCGAATATTACTCTGCCAAACCCTCAGCTAATTATATATCCGTCTTGTTGCATTCCTTTTTATTCCATGAGCTATAACTTTTCTGAAGTCTGTTGTATAGCATCGTATCAGATGCCTTTCAAATGTCCAAGTACATCACATTGACAGCATTTCACTTAACACTGTAACCACTTCGAATATCGGATTATCTGGCAAGACCACAAGGTCCCGATACTTGGCTAAACTATGTTATCCGACATTCAATTCTCCAGAACTCAATTAAATCAAACAAAATACTCTCTGCCAGTGTCCTTCAGATAATCGAGGTTCCCCTGTACATATGGCTCTCCATTAGACAATTCAGGCTCGGTATTCTGAAGTAACCCCCAGTTTTCCACAGGATTATTAATTTAGCCCTGCTTAATTGCTTCTCAAAATATTCCAACCAAAGTTAAACAAGCTGGTCTGAAACTGCTGAACTTATTTTAACAACCTTTCTTTTGAACTAGGGCATGATGTTTGCAATTCTACAGACCTCCGACATCACCCCCTGAATAACTGACAGATGGCTGTAGGACGACAAATTGGGTCCCAAATATTGAAAGGTACAGGACATTTAGAAAAGGGAAGAAGGTAGAAAGGTGACTCAATTAATTATGGCATTAACATGAGAGGGGATGACCTACATTCAGGAAACAAGGATGTAGAAGTGGTATAGGTAGGGACGAGAAATGATAAAAGCAAGATGTCACTTGTGAGAGTTGTACACATACTCACCAATAGTGGGATGAAATACGAACAAAGAAATAATGGTAGCTCGACAGTAAGGTAAATAATGTCAAAGGTAAAGTCATCAGAGTTTTACAAGATCACAGGATTGCTCTCAGAGAGAGAAGATTGTGGTGGTTTAACCTGAGTGTTACCACATCTCAGATGAGGGGAAAAGTTGAGGAGGAAGAATCCTTCACAGTAGGGGAACTGAATCTACATTGTGGATTTCACATAGCCATTCAGCCAACTGAGCTAACTAACCCCTCAGGGTTTGCATTTAAACCCAGACAGACTGGAGAAATAAGATGGACCAAGGTAGCCCAGGTGAACACTTCATGAGGAGTTTTTAGGATAGTTTCTTAGAATATATTCTGGAGTGAGACAGCTGGCTGTATTCAATCTGGTATTGTACATCATGATCATTTAACAACTAGATTGTGAAGGCACCCTGAGGGAATAATAATCATGATGTGAGTGAATTTTACATTCTATTTGAATTCATGAAGAATGAATTCAAGACTATTATTTTAAACTTAAGTAAGGGTATGGAAGGTCAGCTAGTCAAAAAGTGAACTGGCAAGTTAGGTTAAGGACATAGTAGCAGTCACATTTTTGATTCATTCATAAGACTTGCATTTCACTGGCTGGGCCAGCATTTATTGCCTGTCCCTAATTGCCCTTGAGGATGTGGTCGTGAGCTGCTTTCTTGAATTGCTGCAGCCCATTTCCTGTCTGTAGTCCCACAATGCCATTAGGGAGGGAGTTTCAATATTTTGATCCAGCGACACTGAAGGAATAGTAGTATATTTTTAAAGTCAGGATGGTACCTTGGAGGGGAACTTGCAGGTGGTATCCGTTCACCAAGTATTTACATGTGGAGACTCCTTGACACTGATCCAGCTCCCTCACAGTCCGTTCTCAGAGTGAGCAGGATGTCTGACATTCCTGTTCTTATCTGTCAGCCAGGACTCCCTGATTGGATCAGATTAACAACCCAAATCTGGGAACTCCTATTCTATTTGTATTCTAACCTCGTTACAATCACCCTGTTGGGGTCAGAGGATATAGGCAGGTTCCTTTCTTTTGTAGCTCCTCCTGGGGAGTTTTAGCATTTGGTCACATTCTTCCAACTCTGTCTCTGGGAGGCCAAGTAGCATTGAGCCCCCTCCCACCTGTGGTCGAAGTATCCGTAATGGATTTAAATTTTCTGGACATACTTCCAGTCACAGCTGACAATATAGACTTGGTATTAGGGAATGAGCCTGGACAGGTCACCTGTAGAAGAGCATTTTGGGCTTAGTGACCATAACTCCATAAGATTTCGAGTCGTCTTGGAAAAGGAAAAGAGTGGCCCTTGGTTGAAGGTGCTTCATTGGGCAAGGGCCAATTACACCCAAATCAAACAGGAACTGGGGAGTGTTGATGGGGAGCTGATATTTGAGGGCAAACCTAGGTCAGGCACGTGAGATGCTTTTAAAGACCAGTTTATTAAAAGGCAGAACATGCATGTCCCTGCGAAACAGAAGGACAGGAACTGCAGAATTTGGGAACCGTGGACAACAAGGGGAATTGTAAGCTTTGTCAAGAGGAAAAAGGAAGCATACAAAAGGAAGTTTGTCGAGGCAGCAACAAACTTGTAAAGCCCTTGAGAAGCATATAGAAATTAGGAAGGAACTTAAACACGGAATTAGGAAGGTTAAAAGGGGCCATGATATGTCTTTAGCAAAAAGGGTCAAGGAGAATCCTAAGGCTTTATACGCATATCTTGGAAGAAATAGAGTAGCAAGGGAAACAGTAGGCCCACTCAAATATAAAGGAGGGAAATTATGTGTGGAGCCACAGGAAATGGGAGAGATCCTGAAGAATACCTTGTATCGGTATTAACCAAGGAGAAGAACATGACTGATGTTGAGGTCAGAGATGAGTGTGTGAATAGTCTCGAGAATGTCACTTATGGAAGAAGGAAAATTTGGGTATCCTAAATTACATTAAGGTAGATAAGTCCTCAGGGCCAGATGGGATTGATCCCAGGGTACTGTGAGATGCAAGAGAAGAAATAACCGGGCATTAGCAAATACCTTCACATCCTCTTTGACCATTGGCTAAGCTCCAGTACTTTGGAGCCACACCGGTGTTGCTCCCTTGTTTAAGAAAGGAAGCAGAGATAATCCAGGAAATTATAAGATGGTAAGCCTGATATATATGGTGGGGGAGCTCTTGGAGAAGATACTGCATACTTGGAGGAAAATGAACTAGTTAATGGGCAGGCAGCATGGTTTTGTATGGGGAAGGTCATGTCTCACCAACCTGACTGAATGTTTTGAAGAGGTGACAAGGATTATTGAGGGAAGGACTGTGTGTATTTTTTACGGACTTTGGTAAGGCATTTGATAAAGTTCCACATGGCAGATTGGTACAAAAACTAAAATCACGTGGATTCGGTGTAGGCTGGCTAGATGGATACAAATCTGGCTTGGCCACAGAAGGCAGAGGGTAGCAATGAAGGGTGTTTTTCAGACTGGAGACTGGTAACTAATGGTGATCCACAGGGATCAGTCTCAGGTCTTGTTGTTTATAGCTGAAAGTGTGTTGCTGGAAAAGTGCAGCAGGTCAGGCAGCACCCAAGGAACAGGAGAATCGATGTTTCGGGCATCAGCCCTTCTTCAGGATGCCCGAAACGTCGATTCTCCTGCTCCTTGGATGCTGCCTGACCTGCTGCACTTTTCCAGCAACACATTTTCAGCTCTGATCTCCAGCATCTGCAGTCCTCACTTTTTCCCTTCTGTTGTTTGTAGTAAATATAAATGATGTGGAGGAAAATGTGGGTGGCCTGATTAGTAAGTTTGCAGATGACACGAAGATTGGTGGAGTTGCTGATAGTGCCGACAATGGTGAAAAGATGAAACAGGACATAGATAGATTAGCGACTTGGGCACAGAAATGGCAGGTGGAGTTTAATCCAGACAAATGCAAAATGAAGCATTTTGGAGGTTCAAATCTAGGTGTGAACTATACTGCAAATGGCATAGCCCATCAGGACATTAACATACAGACAGATCTGAGCATACAGGTCCATAGTTCCCTTAAAGCAGCAACATAGGTGGCCAAAGTGATTAAGGTGGCATATGGCATGCTTGCCTTTGTCACCCAGAGCGTTGGGTACAAGGTTTATGTAACAATTTGCAGCTCAGGTGCTGGTATCTGTGGTTGTGGGTATGTTCACTGAGCTGGGAAGTTGATTTGCAGACGTTTTGTCCCCTGTCTAGGTGACATCTTCAGTGCTTTGGAACCTCCTGTGTTATACTGTCTCTTCTGGAATTTATTTGGTTCCGGTTGCTGGAAGCAGCAAAAATGGAACCAAATAAGTTCCAAACGAGACAGTACAGCAGTGCTTCACAGGAGACCCTGAAGCACTGAAGATCTCACCTAGACAGGGGACAAAACGTCTGCAAATCAACTTCCCAGCTCAGTGAACATACCCACAACCATAACATGGAGTACAAGGATTGGTAAACCGTGTTGTAGCTATATAAAATCCTTGTCAGGCTGCATTCGGAGTCTTGTGTGCAGTTTTGGTCACCAAACTACCAGAATGATGTGGAAGATTTGAAGGATCAGAAGGATCTGTCAGAAGAGATGGTGGAAGCAGGCACATTGGTGACATTTAAGAAGCATCTTGATGATTACATGAATAAGGAGGGAGTAGACGGATACTGACCGAATAAGGGCAGAAGGTATTTTTAGTTTATTTAGGGCATGATGACTGGCACAGACTTGGAGGGCCAAAGGGCCTGTTGCTGTGTTGTACTTTTCTTTGTTGTTCTAATATCAGACTTTGGATGCAAAATGATCCAGTCCTAGCAAACTGAAACAGCTGCTGGTGATGGGAGAAACCAAAGGGGCGCTACAACCGTTTTGGACCTGGAGAGACCAGATCACTGTCAAGAATGGCATATGATTATGGAAAGCAACCGTGATTGTCCTGAGCAAAGGTCGCTGCCAGATACTGGCTGAGCTCCATCAAGGTCATCCCAGAGGTTTCCAAAATGAAGGTGCCGGTAGGAAGTTTTGTCTGGTGACCAGGATTGGATGCAGACAGAGCCGCATTGTTGGCAGTCTGGGCGCTGTCCAACCAAAGACAAAAGTTACCACCAGCGGCTCCTCCACATTCATGGGAATGGTTGGAATAATGTGTCGACTATGCAGGTTCTTTTCTGGGGGGAGAGGTTGGCTGGAAGGTTGGTTTGCAGAGTAGTGTGATGCCAACAGTGTGTGTTCAATCCCCATCACCAGTTTGAGGTTCCCATGAAGGACTCTCCTTTTCAACCTCTTCCCTCGCCCGAGATCTGGTGGCCCTCAGGTTAAATCATTACCAATCACTTCTCTCTCTAATGAGAGAGCAGCCCCTATGGTCTGGTAAGACTATGGCAAAACAATCTTTAATGGGCTCAATCTCCTTAGTCATTGTGGATGCCTACTCCAAGGGTCTGGATGGGTAAGAGACATAGTCGCTGCAAAGTCAGGTCCTATGATGTTCAAAGTTTGGGTAGGAGTGCTGGTTCTGAACAAGCACGTGTACCAAATGAAAGCTGCAATCTAGGCACTGCTGTAAAACAGAATACCCTGCCCCTCAGAATATCTGGAAGGCTGTCAGAGCCACAAGTTCTCCCCCTCTGCCAAGCGCCTGAAGAAACCTCTGCAGGCAAGATGGACATGTCAGGAGACGCAGACTTGACGCTGTTATTGCCTGAAGATGATGAATTTCTTCTGAGTTGCTCTGGGCACAAGGGGTGGGCTACGGTGTAGTGCATGCCACCGCTATCCGAGGCAGAGTTGGAGGATCCAGACCCGTTGTGGAAACACCTCATGTGAAGTGACAGGAAAAAGAACAGGCCTCCATCCGGGGACTTAGATGGGGAGGAAGGAGGTCAGCAGGTGGACCTGAGAATATGATTTTCCTGATTGGGGTTGTTAACCAGCTCTACCTAGGAGTGCTGGCTGACAGATATAAACAGGAGTGTTCCGTTCCCTGTAGGAACCAGCTCTGAGCTAGCTGGGTCAGTGTCATGTACCCTGCACGTGTAAATAAAGAGTGATTTGGTGACGGTATACCAGCTTTCAGGGAATATCTGCAGTTCATGGATAAAATTGAAGAGTAGTGTCAAATGTCAGTAAAACATATAATTGGGTGGTGAAAAGCCAACTAGTCTGGAGATTGAAATAATCATAGAATGAGTCATCATAGAATTCCTTCTGTATGGAAACACGCCATTCGGCCCAATAAGTCCACACTGACCCTCCAAAGAGTATTCCACCCGGACCAACTCGGCCACCCTATTTCTTTACATTTACCCTGACTAATGCACCTAACCTACACATCACTGAACACTTTGGGCAATTTAGCATGGCCAATTCACCTCATCTATACATTTTTGGATTGTGGGATGAAACCAGAGCACCCAGTGGAAACCCACGCAGACACAGGAAAAACTCCACACACAGACAGTCGCCCAAGGCTGAAATTGAACCTGGGTCCCTGGCGCTGTGAGGCAGCAGTGCTAACCACTGAGCCACTGTACCGCCCAACAGAATATTGTACAGAATCTAAAAAACATCAAGCTTGCTTAAAATGAAGGGAAAAATTACACTGGGATAAAAGTAACTCAAAAGGTAACAAGTAGAAAGACCTTTGACAGATATTTAAATAAGACTTAATACAGTGAGTGTCAGTCCTATGGAAAGCAAGTTGGGGAATTAACCATGGAAAACGAGGAAGTGAAAGGTGATCTGAACCGGTAGAGTGTACCAGCCGTCAATCCACAGGAAAGCGAAGACCGCAGATGCTGGAGATTAGAGCCGAGAGTGTGGTGCTGGAAAAGCACAGCAGGTCCGGCAGCATCCGAGGAGCAGGCGAATCAACATTTCAGGCAAAAGACCTTTATCAGGCCCTGATGAAGGGTTTTTGCCTGAAACGTTGATTCTCCTGCTCCTTGGATGTTGCCTGACCCGCTGTGCTTTTCCAGCACCACACTCTTCACTCTAGATGACACAAGATATAATGCAGAAATAGTTGTACATAACGAAGTGGAAAGAGGGAGGAACTGAAGAAAATTACAACTATCAGAGAACTGGTATAGAGTAAATTGTCAGAGCCACAGTCCCCAGGTCCTGATGGATTTACCATAGACTCTTAAAAATGTGGCTATTGAAAGAGTTGATGCCTTAATTTGATTCCCAAAAAAGAAAATCAGGGCGGGTTCTATTAATTTGGAATAGTTAAGTTGTGCATTGAGAAAGGGATGGGGACAGAAAGGCCCATAGTATTGACCTTCTAAAAAGGAGTCATACTGGAGTCAACATGTGAACTTGATTTCTCTCTTATCAGACCTGCTGAGTTCCTCCAGCACATTCTGTTTTTAACTCCAGTCAGCTCAATATCTGTCATATCAAAGATACTAGAAGAGGGGAAAGATATAAAAGAGACCTAAGGGGCAACTTTTTCACTCAGAGGGTGGTACGTGTATGGAATGAGCTGCCAGAGGATGTGGTGGAGGCTGGTAGAATTGCACCATTTAAGAGGCATCTGGATTGGAATATGAATAGGAAGGGTTTGGAGGGATATGGGCCGGGTGCTGGCAAGTGGGACTAGATTGGGATGGGATATCTGGTCGGCATGGACGGGTTGGACCGAAGGGTCTGTTTCCATGCTGTACATCTCTATGACTCTAACTTAAGAGCTGGGCACTTAATTATGCTCAGGTTAATTAAGGAAGAATCAATATGATTTTGTGAGAGGGAAACCACATTTAAATAATCTAATAAAGTTCTTTGAGGAATGTTCCATGTGTTGTAGATAAAGGGGAATGTGTTGTAGATAAAGTGGGCATATCACACTTAGATTTTCAGAAGCCACTTGTTAAAGTGCCACAAAGATGATTGAGAAAGTAAAAGCCCCTGGTATGATAGGTAGCACATTGTTATATGTAGAAGATTGACTGGTTAACAGGACACAGTAGATATTTTCTGGGTTATTTTCTGGTTGGTAAGATGTAATCAGTATTCCACAGGGAATCAACATTTTACAATCTTAATTTTTTCGGCGGCAGTTGAAGTGGGAGGAGTGACAGCGAGGACCAGAGGCCCGACAGGAAAGTAAATATATAATCTTACCTAGTGTATAGGTGGAGCGCCGCAGAGCAGGAGCTGACATGGGATTGCTGGGTGGTTGCTTTACCCAAGACACCACTCGGGTAGTATCTCCCACCTCAAACCAAAATAAAAGGCTCTGTGCAATAACTTGGAAAGTAGACTTGTCCTTTTTTTCAGTTTTCAATAGTCTCATTGGGAATTTAGAATATTGGGAATGGAGGTGAGGGCAGTTGAATGTTCCTCTTGCAGAATGTAGGTGGTGAGGGTCACCACGAGTGTCCCTGCTGACTGCAACTGCAGGAAGTGCACCCAACTCCAGCATTAGGGAACTGGAACTGAAGCTGGAGCTGGATGAACTTCGGATCATTCGGGAGGTGAAGGGGTGATTGAGAGGAGTTACAGGGAGGTAGTTATACCTCAGGTATAAGACAAAGGGTTACAGTCAGGGGACGGAAAGGGAACCGGCAGGCAGTGCAGGAATCACCTGTGGCCATTCCCCTTAACAACAAGTATACCATTTTGGATACTGTTGGGGGACTACTTATCAATGGGGCACAGGTCTCTCGCACAGAGTCTGTCGATGTTGCTCATAAGGGAAGGGGGAAGAGGGCAGAGCATTAGTCATTGAAGACTCCATAGTTAAGGGGACAGATAGGAGGTTCTGTTGGGAACGAGAAAGACTCACAGTTGGTATGTTGCCTCCAAGGTGCCAGGATTCGCAATGTCTCTGATCTTGTTTTCGAGATCCTTGAGGGTGAGGGGGAGCAGCCCCGAGTCATGGTTCACATAGTTACCAACAACATGGGTAGGAAGAGAGATGGGGATTTAAGGGAGAAATTCAGGGAGCTAGGGTGGAAGCTTAGAGCTAGGACAAACAGAGCTGTTATCTCTGGTTTGTTGCCAGTACCACGTGCTAGCGAGGCGAGGAACAGGGAGAGAGAGGACAAAAATGTGACGACAAGGATGGTGCAGGAGGGAGTGTTTTGGATTCCTGGATAATTGGGGCTCTTTGTGGGGAAGGTGGAACCTCTACAAACAGGATGGTCTTCACTTAAACTAGAGGGGTACCAATATCCCGGGGGGCAGGAGCAGAATTTGCTAACATTCTCCAGGTGGGTTGAAACTAATACAGGAGGATTGGAACCCAAATTGTACTTCGAATATACAGGAGGTTGAGTGTGGTGAGGTCCAAATTAAGGTTTCAAGGTCGCATGAGGGCACCTGCAAGCAAGATGTTGGTTTGAAGTGTGTCTACTTCAACGCCAGGAGCATCTGAATAAGGTTGGTGAACTTGCAGCATGGGTTGGTACCCGGGACTTTAATGTTGTGGCCATTTCAGAGACATGACTAGAGCAGGGACAGGAATGGTTGTTGCAGGTTTTGGGAATTAGATATTTCAGTAAGAACAGAGAAGATGGTAAAAGGTTGAGGGGTGGGGGGGACGCATTGTTAATCAAGGACAGTATTACGGTTGCAGAAAGGACGTTTCAGGATTCGTCTACTGAGGGAGTAAGGGGAGGTTAGAAACAGGAGAGGAGAGGTCACCCTGCTGGGAATTTTCTATAGCTCCCCTAACAGTTTCAGAGATGTAGAGGAAAGGATAGTAAAGGTGATTCTGGATAGGAGCGAGAGTAACAGGGTAGTTGTCATGGGGGACTTTAACTTTCCAAAAATTGACTGGAAATACTACAGTTAAGTACTACAGATGTGTCAGTTTTTGTACAATGTGTGCAGGAGGGTTCCCTGACACAGTACATCGACAGGCCAACAAAGGGCGAGGCCACACTGGATTTGGTACTGGGTAATGAACCCGGCCAGATGTTAGATTTGGAGGTAGGTGAGCCCTTTGGTAATAGTGACCACAATTCGGTTATGTTTAGCAGTATGTACTGCAGGGCAACAGTTATAGCTGGAGGTAAGGCAATTATGACGCGATTAGGCAAGATTTAGGATGCATTGGATGGGGAAGGAAACTGCAGGGGATGGGGATAATTGAAATGTGGAGTTTATTCAAGGAACAGCTACTGCGGGTCCTTGATAAGTATGTACCCGTCAGGCAGGGAGAAAGTTGTCGAGTGAGGGAGCCATGGTTTACTAAGGAAGTTGAATCTCGTCAAGAGGAAGGCGGCGGCTGCGATGGTTCGGTTACGGGGTCATGAGAGTTACAGGTTAGCCAGGAAAGAGCTAACGAGAGAGCTAAGAGGAGCCAGGAGGGGACATGAGATGTCGTTGGCGGATAGATCAAGGAAAATCCTACAGCTTTCGATAGGTATATCAGGAATGAAAGAACGATGAGTGTAAGTTTAGGGCCAGTCAAGGATAGTAGTGGAAAGTTGTGCATGGAGTCCGAGGAGATAGGGGAAATGCTAAATGAATATTTTACATCAGTATTCACACAGGAAAAAGACAATGTGGTCGAGGAGAATACTGAGATACGGGCGACTAGACTAGACAGGATTGAGGTTCACATGGAGGAGGTGTTAGCAATTCTAGAAAGTGTGAAAATAGATAAGTCCCCTGGCCCAGATGGGATTTATCCCAGGATTCTTTGGGAAGTCAGGGAGGAGATTGCAGAGCCTTGGTCTTTATGTTGTTATTGTCGACAGGAATAATGCCAGAAGACTAGAGGATAGCAAATGTTGTCCCCTTGTTCAAGAAGGGGAGTAGAAACAACCCTGGTAATTATAGACCAGCGAGCCTTCCATCAGTTGTGGGTAAGCTGTTGGAAAAAGTTATAAGAGATAGGATTTTTAATCATCTAGAGAGGAATAAGTTGATTAGAGATAGTCAACACGGTTTTGTGAAGGATAGGCCGTGCCTCACAAACCTCATTGAATTCTTTGACCAAACAGGTGGATAAAAGGAAAGCGGTTGATGTGGTGTATATGAATTTCAATAAGGTGTTTGATAAGGTTCCTCACGGTAGGCTATTGCACAAAATACGGAGGTTGGGGATTGAGGGTGATTTGGTGGTTTGGATCAGAAATTGGCTAGCTGAAAGAAGACAGTGGGTGGTGGTTGATGGGAAATAATCATCCTGGAGTTCAGTTAGTAATAGTGTACATCAAGGATCTGTTTTGGATGCACTGCTGTTTGCCATTTTTATAAATGACCTGGATGAGGGCGTAGAAGGATGGCTTAGTAAGTTTGCGGATGACACTAAGGTCGGTGGAGTTGTGGATAGTGATGAAGAATGTTGTAGGTTACAGAGAGACATAGGTAAGCTGCAGAGCTGGGCTGAGAGGCGGCAAATGGAGTTTAGTGTGGACAAGTATGAGGTGATTCACTTTGGAAGCAACAGAAATGCAGATTCTTGGCAGTGTAGATGAGCATCCATGTACACAGGTCCCTGAAAGTTACCACTCAAGTTGGTAGGGCTGTTAAGGCGGCATATGGTGTGTTAGCTTTTATTAGTAGAGTGATTGAATTTCAGAACTATGAGATCATGCTGCAGCTGTACAAAACTCTGGTGCAGCTGCACTTAGGAGTATGGCGTACAGTTCTGATCACCGCATTATCGTATGTGGAAGCTTTAGAAAGGGTTCAGAGGAGACTTACTAGGATGCTGCCTGGATTGGAGGGAAGGTCTTACAAGGAAAGGCTGAGGGACTTAAGGCTATTTTCATTGGAGAGAAGAAAGTTGAGAGGTGACTTAACTGAGACATATAAGAAAAACAGAGGGTTCGATAGGGTGGACAGTGAGAGATGTTTTCTTCGGATGGTGTTGGGTCATAGCTTTAAATTGAGGGGTGATAGATATAGGACAGATGCCAAAGGTAGTTCCTTTACTCAAAGTAGGAAGTGCATGGAACGCACTGCCTGCAACAGTAGTAGACTCGCCAACTTTAAATGGTCATTGGATAAGCATATGGACTAAAATGGAATTGTGTGGGGTAGAAGGGCTTCAGATTGGTTCCACGGGTTGGTGCAACATCGAAGGCCGCAGGGCCTGCACTGTGCTGTAATGTTCTTTGTTTTATGTTCATATAAATGATGAATATGAAAGGCATGGCTGATGACACAAAAGTAGAGAAGAAAATAAGTTGTGAAGATCACATAAGGAAGCTACAGGTAAGATCAGTGAGTATACAGGTATACAGATAATATTAATGATTATAAAGATAAGATTAGTGAGTGGGCAAACATCTGGGAAATTAGAGTATAATATTGGAAAATCTGAAATTGCCTATTTTGGTAGGAAGAATTAAAAAGAAACACATTCCCCAAATGGTGAGAGATTGCACAGGGATCAGAGTGTCCCTGCACAGCAATAGCAAAACGTTCACAAGTAATTAAGAAAGCTAATAGAATATTATCATGCATTACAAGGGGATGGAATTCAAAAGTGGGAGGTTATTTGGAATTGAAGTACTGAAGCAGTTCAGAGAAGGTTTACCAGATTAATACCTAGAATGGGTGAGTTATTTTTTGAGGAAGGGGTAGACAGGTTAGACTAGTATCCACAGGAGTTTAGAAGAGCAGTTTTGGAGAGTAAAAGCAAGAGTTGAATTAATTCAAATGTTTAAAAGATCTTAATGTTGCAGAATCGGAGTGTTGTTGACTGGGTGCATGTGGAATGGATGTTTCCTTTTGTGAGCCTATCTCAAATTTGGGGTTGAGAGTGTGGTGCTGGAAAAGCACAGCAGGTTAGGCAGCATCTGAGGAGCAGGAGTATAGACGTTTCAGGCATAGCCTTTCATCAGGAACTCGGGCTCCTGCCCGAAACTTCGATTCTCCTGCTCCTCAGAAGCTGTGCTTTTCCAGCACCAGACTCTCGACTCTGACCTCCAGCATCTGCAGTCCTCACTTTTTCCTCATCAAATTAGGGGTCGCCTCCAGGTGAAGAGAAAGATTTTCTCTCAGAACTCTAGTCCTGAAAACATGGTAGAAGCAGATCTTTTGAATTTTTTTGAAGGCAGTCATGGAGCGTTTTGTGATAAGCAAGGGGTCAGAGGTTGGCGGGGGTATGTGGGGCTGTGGAGTAGTCAGATCTGCCACTAAATGGCACAGCAGGCTCAAGGGGCTGAATGGCCTGTTCCTAATTCACATGTACCAGCTCCCAAGCACATGGTGCCCAATTGCTTCCTTAACTGCTGAGGCAGAGTTCCTTGGTGACTCCCTCCAGCCTACAATCTCATCTTCACATAAGAGTGCAACTGAATGTCAAGAGAATGAAAGTCCTTTATTCCCACAGAATACTCCTTCCCAAGTTTCTGATCTGGAAAACTGGATGGGATTCAGTGAAACCATTGTTAAATCTAAACATGAGTTCTGAGCATTTCCCAAAGATGATGGTATTCTTGCAGCAACATGAGTTTCAGAGGTCAATGCTCAGATTAAACCTGAAGCTTTTACAGCTCAAGGTCAGAGAGACCAGGTAAATTGTGCCATACAAATCTCTCACTAACCAATAGCATTGAGTGCATGAGTCAGCTCCATGGTGAAGGCAGCAATTGGTACATCATCACAGACAGGAAGCACAGCCACAGTGGACAGGTTACTGGTTGGGTTTGTTACATCGGCACTGCTAGCTGTTGACAGTCCGATACCAGAGCCTGGAAGAATCAAGATACACAAAAATGAGCTCAATAAGTTACCTCTAAGATTTGTCTGTACAAAATAGAACAAAAATGGGGGAGGGATCTCGATTTTGCAGGCAAGGTGTGTTGTGATAGTATCTTATCCAGCTAGATCATCTAGCAACGCCCATTCTGATTGTCAACTCTTCACAACAGAAACAAGACCTTATTCCACTCTCATTTCCTGAAATTTCTTCAAGTTACAATTCCACACCTATATTGTGTTGGTTAGTAAGCTCAGAGAAATTTTGATCTGAGAACTTTGGTCTTATTCTGAAATAAGAGTCAGTGGTAAGTGTTGATAGCCCTATTCTAAAAAGGATAAGGGCTATAATCTCAGAATAAGGGGTCACCCACTTAAGATAGAGATGAGGTGGAGGAATTTATTCTCTCAGAGCAGTGAATCTGCGGATAATTTACATACAGGGTTATTGAGGCTGCTTCTTTAAGTACAGATTTACTCAAGGCTGAGATTGATTTTTAATCAGATATGGAATCAAGTGGCTAAGGCAGGAAAGTTGTTAGATCAGCTTGAACTCATTGAGTAGCTGAGTGGATTAGATGGTCGAAATGGCTTATTTTTGTATTTATATTTATGGGCTTGTGGAAGAACTGCACTAAAACTGCTCCTTGTTCAGGAAATGCTGTGCTTAAGGTCATCTGCAGGTTTAAGACTGCAAAACCTAACAGTGGAGCTGAGGGGACATCTGATCATCTGCCTGCTGAGCTGTCCCCAGTCTCTCACGGGATCGGCGGGGGGGGGGGGGGGGGGGGGGGAGGGAGGGGGGTCAATGGTATGGCCAGCATTTATTGCCCATCCCTAGCTACCCTCAACAGACTGACAGCCAGCTGCCTTTCTGAAGTTTTAGGCAATTAGCGAAGGGCAGTATGCTGACCTAACCAGCAACATTCACACATGAACAATCGAGAGAAACCCACAGTGCTATTCAGGAAGGAGTCCCAGGGTTTAAACTCATTGACAATGAAGGAATGGTGGCGTCGTACCAAGTCAGTAGGATGTGTGACACAGATGGGAATTTACAGATGGTGGTATTCCGATGTATTAGCTAACCGTAAGGATTTACTATCATTCCAGGTGGTAGAGGCCACAGGGTGTAAGAGCATTACTAGACCTACAGATGGATTTACCAGAGGCCCACCTCTATTTCACACAGAAGACATTATTATTCAAGACTCCCTTGGTATAACTGTATAAAAATGTCTCAATTACCTGCTACATTTTGTCTGAACTGCCATGATTGGCAGAACATTGCCCATTCAACGTTTATGAGCAGATAGACTGAGCAGCTGAAGGTAACAAATACCACAGCACAGAAGCTGAGGCACCGCTCACTGCCCTGGACAGACAGATGTTTCATGTGAGTAATACGTGCTGGCTCTCAGTAGGGATCAAGACAGCTGCTGAGATGGGAGAAGAATATGAGCATCTGAAGTTGGATTTACTTCAGAATCCCATGGCTAGGTGCCCTACCTGGAAATGTCCCATGCACCTGCTGCAGGTTGCCCAAGATCTTCTGACCCAGTAGATGAATCAACCGAGTGACTACCTACAATACATAAACAATTTGACATAGTTATGAAAAAGAATTACCATCAAAACATAAGCATATGACTTGGCAGGCTATTGAACCTGATCCACCATTTCATCAGACCGTGACTGATCTGACAGTAACCTCAAATCTCTCTTCCCACTTAATCCTGAAAATCACTGACTGCCTTGTTACTCTAAAATCTACCTACATTACCTTTAAAATTATTCAAATAACCTGTTCCATTGCTCCCTGGGGAGGAACCTTTCAAAGACTCATGACAAGAGGTGATGGTACATGTCGGCACAAATGATGTCGGGAAGAAGAGGAGGAACATACTACAGCGGGACTTCGGAGAACACGGAAGAAGGCTGAAAAGCAGGACGTCCAAGGTGGTTATCTCCAGTTTGCTTCCAGTTCCTTGGGCTGGTGAGGCCAGAAACAGGGAGATAATGGACTTGAACGTTTGGCTGGGGAACTGGTGCAGGAAGCAAGGATTTAAATTCTTGGATCACTGGGGTATGTTTTGTAGTAAACATAAATTATACAAGAGAGACAGTTTGCACCTTAATAGGTTGGGGACCAGCATCCTGGCAGGCAGATTTGCTACTGCAACACAGCTACGTTTAAACTAAGTAGCGGGGGGTGAGGGGACAAACTGGATGTTTAAGAAGGAAATTGAAGGGAAAGTTAGAACAAGGGAAGTCAAGAAAGACAATTGTATCAAGAGGCAGAAAACTCGGAAAGGGATCATGCTGCAAGGTTGATGGGGTGAGGGCAGTACCAAATTAAAAATACTATACATGAATGCATGAAGCATTAGAAATAAAATGGATGAGCTTGAGGCTCTCTTTTGGAAATTGGCAGTTATGATATTGTGGGGATAACTGAGACGTGGCTTCAAGTGGACAGGGCCTGGGAAATGAATAGTCAAGGCTACACGTGCTATCGTAAGGACAGACAGACTGGCAGAGGGGGTGGGGTGGCCCTGTTGGTAAGGAATGATATTCAGTCCCTTGCACAGCGGGACCTAGAATCAGGGGATGTAGAGTTAGTGTGGATAGAGCTGAGAAATTCTCAGGGTAAAAAGACTCTCTTGGGAGTTACCTACAGGCCCCCAAACAATAGTCTGGATGTCGGATGTAAGTTGAATCAGGAGCTGAAATTGGCCTGTCGCAAAGATGTTATGGGGGATTTCAACATGCAGGTAGACTGGGAGAATCAGGATGGTATTGGACCTCAAGAAAGAGACTTTGTGGAGTGCCTCAGAGATGGATTCTTAGAGCAGCTGGTGCTGGAGCCTACCAGGGAGAAGGCAATTCTGGATCTGGTATTGTGCAACGAACCAGAATTGATCAGGGACCTCGAAGTGAAGGAGCCATTGGGAAGTAGTGACCAGAATAAAATAAGCTTCAATCTGCAATTTGCGAGGGAGAGGGTACAATCGGAAGTGACAATATTTCTGTTGAATATAGGGAACTATGGCGCTATGAGGGAGGAGCTGGCCAAAGTTCAATGGTGCAATACCTTAGCAGGGATGATATTTCTGTGTAGAATGCAGAAGATGCAGGATCAGTTCATCCCAAAAAGGAAGGAAGATCCTAGGAAGAGGCATGGGTGGCCGTGGCTGACGAGGGAAGTTAAGAAACATATAAAGTTAAAAGAGAAAAAGTATAACATAGCAAAGATAAGTGGGAAAACGGAGGGCTGGGAAGCTTTTAAAAAACAACAGAGGATTACTAAGAACGAAATAAGCAGAGGAAAAATGAGGTACGAAGGTAAACTGGCCAAAAATATAAAGGAGGATAGTAAAAGCTTTTTTAGGTATGTGAAAGGGAAAAAAATTGTTAAGACTAAAACTGGGCCCTTGAAGACAGAAACAGGGGAATATATTACGGGGAACAAAGAAATGGCAGAAGAATTGAATTGGTACTTCAGATCTGTGTTCACAAGCAATCTCCCTGAGGTAACAGTGGCTGAAGGACCTGAACTGAAGGGAATTTATATTTACCAGGAATTGGTGTTGGAGAGACTGTTAGGTCTGAAGGTTGATAAGTCCCCAGGGCCTGATGGTCTACATCCCAGAGTACTGAAGGAGGTGGCTCGGGAAATCGTGGATGCGTTGGTGATTATTTTCCAGAGTTCGATAGATTCAGGATCAGTTCCCGCGGATTGGTGGGTGGCTCATGGCGTACCACTTTTTAAGAAAGGTGGGAGAGAGAAAGCAGGAAATTATAGACCAGTTAGTCTGACCTCAGTGGTGGGAAAGATGCTGGAGTCTATTATAAAGGATGAATTATGACACATCTGGATAGTAGTAACAGGATAGGTCAGAGTCAGCATGGATTTATGAAGTGGAAATCATGCTTGACTAATCTTCTGGAATATTTTGAGGATGTTACTCCGAAGATGGACGAGGGAGATCCAGTAGATGTAGTGTACCTGGACTTTCAGAAAGCTTTTGATAAAGTCTCACATAGGTGGTTAGTGAGCATAATTAGGGCGCATGGTATTGGGGGCAAAGTACTAACTTGGATTGAACATTGGTTGGCTGACAGGAAACAAAGAGTAATGATAAACATCTCCATTTTGGAATGGCAGGCAGTGACCAGTGGTGTACCGCAGGGATCAGTACTGGGACCGCAGCTTTTTACAATATATATTAATGATACAGAAGATGGTATTAGTAATAACATTAGCAAATTTGCTGATGATACGAAGTTGGGTGGCAGGGTGAAATGTGAGGAGGATGTTAGCAGATTACAGGGTGACCTGGTCAGGTTAGGTGAGTAGTCAGATGCATGGCAGATGCAGTTTAATGTGGATAAATGTATGGTTATCCACTTTGGTGGCAAGAACAGGAAGGCAGATTACTACCTAAATGGAAACAATTTAGGTAAAGGGGCAGTACAGAGAGATAGAACATAGAACATAGAACATAGAACAATACAGCGCAGTACAGGCCCTTCGGCCCTCGATGTTGCGCCGATCAAAGCCCACCTAACCTACACTAACCCACTATCCTCCATATACCTATCCAATGCCCGCTTAAATACCCATAAAGAGGGAGAGTCCACTACTGCTACTGGCAGGGCATTCCATGATCTTACGACTCGCTGAGTGAAGAACCTACCCCTAACATCAGTCCTATATCTACCCCCCCTTAATTTAAAGCTATGCCCCCTTGTAATAGCTGACTCCATACGCGGAAAAAGGTTCTCACTGTCAACCCTATCTAACCCCCTAATCATCTTGTACACCTCTATCAAATCACCCCTAAACCTTCTTTTCTCCAAAGAAAACAACCCCAAGTGCCTCAGCCTTTCCTCATAGGATCTTCCTACCATGCCAGGCAACATCCTGGTAAACTTCCTCTGCACCCGTTCCAGTGCCTCCACATCCTTCCTATAGTATGGCGACCAAAACTGCACACAATATTCCAGAAGCGGCCGCACCAGAGTCTTATACAACTGCAGCATGAAGATCTGGGTGTTCTTGTACACCAGTCAATGAAGGTAAGCATGCAGGTACAGCAGGTAGTGAAGAAGGCTAATAGCATGCTGGCCTTCATAACAAGAGGGATAGAAGCAAAGAGGTTCTTCTGAAGCTGTACAAGGCCCTGGTGAGACCACACCTGGAGAACTGTGTGCAGTTCTGGTCTCCAAATTTGAGGAAAGACATTCTGGCTATTGAGGGACTGCAGCGTAGGTTCACGAGGTCAATTCCTGGAATGGCGGGACTACCTTACGCTGAAAGACTGGAGCGACTAGGCTTGTATACCCTTGAGTTTAGAAGACTGAGAGGGGATCTGATTGAGACATATAAGATTATTAAAGGATTAGACACTCTGGAGGCAGGAAACATGTTTCTGCTGATGGGTGAGTGCTGAACCAGAGGAGACAGCTTAAAAATACGGGGTAGACCATTTAGGACAGAGATGAGGAGAAACGTCTTCACCCAGAGAGTGGTGGCTGTGTGGAATGCTCTTCCCCAGAGGGCAGCGGAGGCCCAGTCTCTGGATTCATTTAAGAAAGAGTTGGAAAGAGCTCTCAAGGATAGTGGAGTCAAGGGAAAAAAATCCTTGAGGAGAAAGTGAGGACTGCAGATGCTGGAGATCAGAGCTGAAAATGTGTTGCTGGAGAAGTGCAGCAGGTTTTCCTGAAGAAGGGCTCATGCCTAAAACGTTGATTCCCTTGCTCCTTGGATGCTGCCTGACCTGCTGCGCTTTTCCAGCAACACATTTTCAGTCGTGGAATCAAAGGTTATGGAGATAAGGCAGGAACAGGATACTGATTAAGGATGATCAGCCATGATCATATTGAATGGTGGTGCAGGCTCAAAGCGCAGAATGGCCTACTCCTGCACCCATTGTCTATTGTCCCTCAGGAAAAAATTCTTGCCTCTAACTTAGTGGGACTAGCTTAGTTTGGGATTATGGTCAGCATTGATCAGTTGGTCTGAGGTGTCTGTTTCTGTGCTGGATTACTCTGGAGACTCTAAATGAGAGACCCGTTCCTTTTAAACTGTGTCCCTTTGTTCTCATCCCTCCCTACAAGAGGAGAGATCTACTTTGCCAAGTCCATTGTGGGTGTTGAATGCTTCAATGAGATCACCTCTCATTCTTCTAAAGTCTGACAGATACAGGCTCAGCCTGTCCAACATTCCCTCATAAGATAAACTCTACCATTGCCACGAACCAGTTAAATGAATACTCTCCAAACTGCTTTTATCACATTTACACCCTTTCTTAAACAAGAATAAAACTGTACACTGTACTCCAGATGTGGCCTCACCACAACATAATGGCAGCAAAACATCCCTACTGATATCCCCTTCACCTTTCAACAAACAGCAACATTTTATTTGCCTTCTTATTCACAGATGGGATGTGTGTACCTGTCTGTGATAATAGATTCCCAAGTGGGACAGGAGAGTTTGAAATAAAGTTGCAAAAAACAAAATACTGTGGATGCCAGAGGGTCTGAAATACCTAGAGAAATTCCACATATTTTTGAGATGGAACTATTAGATTAGATTACTTACAGTGTGGAAACAGGCCCTTCAGCCCAACAAGTCCACACCGACGCACAACCCACCCAAACCCATTCCCCTACATTTACCCCTTCTACTCATACTACGGGCAATTTAGCATGGCCAATTCACCTGACCTGCACATTTTTGGACTGTGGGAGGAAACTGGAGCACCCGGAGGAAACCCACACAGACACGGGGAGAATGTACAAACTCCACATAGTCAGTCGCCTGAGGCGGGAATTGAACCCGGATCTCTGGCGCTATGAGGCAGCAGTGCTAACCACTGTGCCGCCTCAACTATTGCTGAGATAAGTTTGTCATCTTGAAGCACTCAACCACAAAGGGATCCTATTTACCTCTCCCCCATCCTAAGGATGACAGTCATTAACGACTTACAAACCGTAGTCCCTTACTGTCTGATCAGCAGGCATCAGTGTTTCCTTATAAGAAACATAATTCACCATAAAGTATGAATTCACTGCTCCTGGAACAGAGCACAGATAAACACCAACCACAGACAACAGTCCCACTGGGGGGGAAGCTCCAAGTTTCTGACAGCTGCTCACCTTTCTGCAACTCAGATCGTGCTGGACGCCAATCCCAGGATATTTCAGCACAGATTCTGACACCAAGCCTCCAGGGAAGATCTTCAAGGGACTCTTGCCAGATATCTTGGATTTTTCTCACTGTCTGCACGATCAACATTCATAAAGGTATACAGCACAGAAAAAGGCCTTTCAGCCCCTCGCATCTAGGTTGGTCAGCAAGATCCTAACGATTCACACCCCAGTTTCCTTCACTCAGCTCATAGCCTTGGCATTGTAAGTGCACCTCTAGATAATTCTTAAATATTGTAAGAGTTTCAGCTTCTACCACCGTCACAGGCAGAATGTTCTAGATAACCATCCCTAATTCCAGATATGGATTCCAGAATTGCACACCTGTGACCTAACCAACGTTTTATAGAGTTCCAGCATAACCTCCCTGCCCTTAAATTCTATGCCTCAGCTTATAAAGAAAAGGACAATGTGACAAGACTGTGTCTTTACGAGAGGTGCTCTGTGCTGTTGCTCTTGCAGTGGAGTGTGGTCACAGTGCAGTTGAAATGTCTCCTCGACAGGCAATTCTCCTTTTGTGTGTTCTTTAGAAAAATGAGACAAAAAAATCATGAGTGGGCAAGCTCAGGGCTCACACAGACCCAGCAAGGCTTTTAGTTTTATTTTCAGTGGTTGAGAAAGTTTTTGCTGGCTGCTTGAGCTAAAATCTTGAGTTTTCTGCTGCTGCTGTGAAGTCATAGACATGAGGGTTCCTCTTAAAAATCAAAAGGGCAGCTTGTTTCTTTCTTCTGGACTGGAGAGAGAGAGAGCACCTGAGAATAACAACAGTTTTACTCAATTGTATTTTTATGAATGTGTGTTTATGGGATGCTGCCTATATTGGAGCAGTTGATCAATGGTTAGATAACACGTTAGCTTGTTCGGTATGTCAATTGAGTAGGGTGGCACGGTGGCTCAGTGGTTAACACTGCTATCTCTCAGTGCGAGGGACCCAGGTTCAATTCCCACCTTGGGCGACTGTCTGTGTGGAGTTTGTACATTCTCCCAGTGTCTGCGTGGGTTTCCTCCGGCAGTCCAAAGATGTGCTGGCCAGGTGAATTGGCCATGCTACATTGTGTTACGTGCATTAGTCAGGGGTAAATATAGAGTGGGGGAATGGGTCTGGGTGGGTTACTCTTCGGAGGGTCAGTGTGGACTTGTTGGGCCAAAGGGCCTGTTTCCATACTCTAGGGAATCTAATCTAAAATTATGTCCATTTTTCTGTTTTTTTTGTATTTTAACCATGTTGTAAGAATGAAGTGAGTTTTGATTAAAGCCTAATGGTGGACCAATCAAATCACATGTGGAACACTTTGTGTTTAAATGAGTGTAAAAGTTAGGGAAAAGGCTATCTCCTTACAAGAACTGGGGCAGTGGGGGAATCTAATCCGGTCCATAACAATACCATCTGCCTTCTGAACCACTTTATCCACCTGACCTGATATCTTAAGGGGCTGGAGTACATGCACACTAAGAGCCATCTGGTCCTCATTGTTGCCTGGGGTCCTACCTGTTCATCGTGTGCTCCTTGCCTCGTTTGTCCTTCCCAAGAATACCCAGGAAATATCCATGGACTTGGTGAATTGGAAATAACTTTATTCTCCAATGGGACTTTGCCCCTGAAAAATAATGAGAAGCCATAGCGCCCCTCCACCTCACTGCAGACCCAGGATATGACCATGACCCAGCATTTGAGACATACATACAGACTGTTACCAACAACAGGTTGAGAGCGCTGAAAAGCAATACCATTGCACAACAGCCCCACCCGCAAAGCCCGTGTTCACCAACCTAGTGGGATTGAGCACACAGGCAAGACAGGTCGTTTAAAGCAATCTGTAAAATCAAAGCACCTTTCAGAATGCAGAGAACAAAAATTGACACTATCCCTTTTAAGGGATCAGATATGGGCGGCACAGTGGCTCAGTGCTTAGCACTGCCTCACAGTGCCCAGGGACCCAGGTTCAATTTCAACTTTGGGTGAGGAGAAGTTTGCACCTTCTCCCCGTGTCTGTGTAGGTTTCCTTCGGGTGCTCCGATTTCCTCCCACAATCCAAAGGTGTGCAGGTTAAATGAATTGGCCATGCTAAATTGCCCATAATGTTCAGGAATGTATGGGTTAGATGCATTAGTCAGGGGTAAATGTAGAGTAATTGGGTAGGGGAATGCGTCTGACTGGGTTACTCTTCAGAGGGTCAGTGTGGATTTGTTGGGCCAAATGGCCTTTTTCCAAGCTGTAGGGATTCTATGAATATTTTTGTTTTTTGGAATTATAAATTGAAATGGAAGTTGGATTACTATAACTGAAATACCAGGAAAGTTTTGCAACTTAAAGGCAATATTGCATTTTTTTGAGCTGAGGAATAAAAACATTGCTTTTTGAAGGAAGGAGAATGAGACTATGTGGCAGAAAGGATGTTTTGAGTCAAGGAAAAACTGCCTACAACAGTCCTGTGATTGGTTGAGATGCAAAGTGGTAAAATGCTGTAACTGCTAGGGCAACATCAGAGGAGAAAAACCTCCAGAGCCTGCAGATAGAAAGCATCTCTCTCTCCCTCTCTCTCTCTCTTCCCATGCAGAGAAAAAAGATACAAGCTTAAATGAAATAATTCTAAAACAGAATCCATCAACTGTCAAATTGAAGAATAACCTCCAGAAACAACAGAATGGAGTAGACTGGTAAATGTTTCTCCTTTCTGAGAGTCTGCGACCCAGCATTGAGAGCTTGGGACTGACATTCCCTCTAATTTTCTCACTGGTTGTGCAGACCCCGAGGACAGCAAATGGCACGAACCTCTAGAACTGGAAGTCAGTGCTGTGATTGGCATTCTGATGCTAATTGCTGTGCATGGAGCCTTGGAACTTCAAACAAACACTGTTTGGGGTTGGGATAAGTTTCCCAAATAGAGTGCTGCACTTTTCAACACACTCTTTAAAGCTACAAAAGGAACTAGGTTAAAACAGAAACTGAGTAAAAACCATGTAATAGGTTTATCTGAGTAGAGTGAAAATCCAGCTTACTCTTTTCTCATCGATCCACCGGTCTGCAAAATAACAAATACAAGCACCAGGACAACCCAAAGAATCCATTGGCATGCACTGCCATTAGGAGGTACCCTGGCAGCATCTGTAAACACTTATGAACTGAAATCAAAACATCAGCCCCCATTTAATTCCTCTATGGTGGAGCAACCAAATAAATTCATCTGGGTTCCTTCAACAGCACATTCCAAACACCTAACTACAATGATCAAGAAGGAAATGGGCAGTAGACACATGGAAACATCAGTTTCTCCCCAAACCACACAACCACCCTGACTTGAAATCTAGCATTCTTCGTTCACTGTCACTGGGTCAAAATCCTGGAACATCCTTTCTAACAGCACCGTGGGACTGCAGTAATCACCATCACCTTCTCGAGGGCAATTAGGGAAGGGCAATTCATACTGGCCTAGCAAGTGACACATATGTCCCGTGAACAAACAAAAATAATCCACCCTTTGGGCTGACGTTTTGGACCATTTTACCACCCTACTTTAAAGAAAATAACACTTCAAACAGCTATACTGTTACAACATGGGTAAACCCTCTGCTAATTTAAACCAGCCACACAGAAAATGTTCACCTCATGCCGTTAACTGTTAAGATTCGAGAGGCAAAGAACTATCCCAGAGGTCACTATTTAAAGAATAAAATTGTTAATTTTTACTTTAAGTCCAACAGAGAATATTAAAACCAACAATTATTTACAACTCCTTTCTCTAAAATGTATCTTTTACCTCCCGCTCTATATAATATTGGTCTGATAAAAAAACCCCGATTAAGATTTACACAAAAAAAGACGCATTTCAAAACCCAGTCAGCTTTGTTAATTCTCCTTTGTAGATATTCCTCTGTGAATTTTTCTCTAGGTCGGTTTTGATGTTCTGCTGCGCATACTTCTTACAGACGAGTACCTTTTAGACAGCTCTTCAGCTAGCAGTCTATACTTGTTGGTCTTTGGCAGTTCTCCCCCTAACTATTCAAAATTTCTGCTTTCATACCCCAAAACATCAAATCGTTTCACTGGTTTTAATATTATCAAAATACTAAATTCAGATTTGATTGGATTTTGGTATCTTCAAGCATAACTAAAACCAATTGACTAAATTTGAATTTGTTTTTGTTTCATGGCAACCCATCTGCTGCTATTTGTTTTGACTAAATGTTACATTGCTACCTTGTTCAGGACTCTGTGCTTTGTCAGTCCTTGCTAGCTTTTCAACTTCCTTAAAGGCACAGTACACCTCTACATCTTCATAACATTACAAAGAGGAGAGATGAGAGAATATTTGGAAGTCCCCTGAAGGAAGTGAGATAGGCAACAACTTTTATACTTTGAAGCATCATATCATGCCGAGAAGGTCAGCCTGGACTTGGCAACCAACCTGAGGATACCTTCTCTTGATATTATTCAGTGTTCCCTCGGGTAACTTGGCCAGTTCAGAGTCACGAACTGCATGCATCGTAGTGGCTCGGGGCTGGTGAGTTAGGGCTTCGACCTGAAACGGAAAGAAAAATAAAATTAAAGCTCATTTCAAGGCAAGTTACAAATCAATGGAAAATGACAGGCAAGAAACAGACCATCCACCCGTCCAACCTGTCGCAGTACAAACTGCCTTATTACCTTATGGATCACATACTTCAGAACCTGACATAAAAGCCAATGGTTTCACTGGGATTTAGATAGTCTGAGGAAGGAATATTATGTCAGTGCAGATACAAGGGATTTGTCTAAAGTTAAACCAAATAGATCTGCCAAAATGGTGTTCAGAACAGTCATCCAATAGTGCAGGTGAAGGTAACATGAATCTTTTTTGTACCAAATGACCCACAATATTGAGATATTTGCCCTTATTAATTGGTCATTCACTTTACTTGCCCATCAAATTCAGACCTTATCCAGACTGGTTTCTTTCATTAATAACACACAGAATTTTGCAGTCAATTTACATTCAGGAGGCAGCTGAATTCTCTTCTGGTCAGAATCCATGAGAGAACAGGAGATTTGGGCAGAGTGTTGTGATAGGGTTACAATCTCTTGAATTAGAAGTACTCTCAACCTACTCAGACTGCGGTTCTCACATGGATCTGGTCTCACACACACACACAGGCCAGAAAGTGAACGGATGGGAGGAAGACATCAAAACTCATGCAGAGGACATTCTGTCAGCCACTGACCACGGGCTCAAGGAGAAATAAGTCCAATTGCTCACTGTTCAGCCAAGGGTGTTAAGAAGCAAATGGTTATTAAATAAGTGAATCAGATTTCGACAATCCTGGTCCACACTGCCACTTTGTTAGGGAACAGAGAGAAACCATCTGACTGCTGTGTGTACTACTGGCACTGTACCTTCACCTAATGGCTCATTCCCCTCAGCAAACTGGATTTAGACAATCGTTTAAATAGGGTGGGAAGATAACTAATTACCACTCCAATCAGATCTCCACGTCCATATTCTCCTACAAGTTCTTTCTTGCCGTTAGCCTTACGGATGACAGACCTCAGTCGCCCATTCAGGACGATGTAGGTGCAGTCTGATCGGTCAGCCTGCCTGCAAATTAAAACAAAGATGTTAGAGAGAATCAGACAAACAAGGGGGCCACCAGGCAGCCAGGGATCACAAAGGCAACTTCATCTGGTTAACCAGGCGGGAGCAAAGAATGGTGATGGTTGTTGTTCTTACTCTCAGGGTGAAATCTGTCCACCTTCTCCAAAGAGACAGTTACAAGAGCACCACCACTACAAACAAAATGCTGGTACCTCTTGCAAAGATCTTTGATTATTTGCTTCTGCAAATGAAAGGGACATCCTTAAATCAGCAACTCTCAAATAAACAGGGTCTGCAGAGAATGTTACTGCATTCCTGGCTATGGTAACATCCTTTTGAATGCACTATTACAAATAATCTTCATCATCAGGAGCTGGAATAAAGCAGTGGTCCCACTCAGTGACAGTATCCCAGTAGTAGAAATGCTGTACAGCAGACAGTGTACCAGTGATATTTCGGCACAGATAACCACCACATTATACAACATTGGAGAAGAATCAATGCCTTTATATCATTTTAATTGAATTACAAAGATCTAAAGAGTCATAGAATCATTTGGTCCAACCAGTCCATGCCAACCATAATCTCAAATTGAACTAGTCCCATCTGCCTGCACTTGGCCCACATCCTTCCAAACATTTCTTATTCATGTACTTATCTAAATGTCTTTTTAAGTGTTGAAACTAACATTCACCACTTCCTGTGACAGTTCACTCACATATGACCACTCTGAGTAAATAAAAAATTGCCCCTCATGTCTTTGTTAAATTTTTCTCCTCTCATCTTAAACATATGACCCCTCTAGTCTTGAAATCCCCCACTCTAGGGAAAAAGACACCTGCCATACTCCTCAGGATCTTATAAACCTCTGTAAGGTCACCCCTCAGCCTCCTACGCCCCAGTGAAAAATGTCCTGGCCTCTATATAACTCAAACTCTCAATTCTCAGCAATATCCTGGTAAATCTTGAATGAACCCTTTCCATTCTTCCTTTAGCAGGGTGACCAGAACTGGATACAGTACTCCAGAATGGGCCTCATAAATGTCCTATACAACCTCATCATGACCTCCCAACTCCTGTACTCAAACAATGAAGAAATTTACATTCAATATTACAACAGAGGAAGCTGGAGCTTGTGCATGAGCTTACCTATAGAGAGCACGGCCTGCTTCCACTGCCATCCAGTCAATCGCAAAGTCCATTTGCCGTACAAAAGGAGACATTCTGACAGCCACATTATGTGCAGCACTGAGCACCACGTTAGGCTGCTCTCGCATTATTCTGCAGAATGGACAAAAACATCAAACTCTGTCGCACCCGCGACCAATCCCACTGCAGTGGGCCTCAGTTCGCGATATGTGAAGCACTGAAATAATGTGGCATCTAAGCAGAACACAAAGTCATCAGCAGATGTGCACACAGTCACTTTAACAACTCCTGATCACCACAATGACTCATTCGCCAATAAGCATCTGAATTATGCCTTGGACATCGATGCAATCTGGGAACACTACACTTTGCAGCAGAACAAGAACAGGTATATCAGCCTGAACTAAAGAGTAGAGTAAATTTTTATTTGCTCCTGGAATGATGGCATCACTGGCTAGGCAATCCCGAATTACCCAGAGGGCAGCTTAATGAGTCAACTAGCTGTGGATCTGGAGTCACATATAGACCAAACCGGGACGGAGAGCAGTTTCCTTCCCTCAGTGACATTAGTGAACCAGATGGGTTTTTCTGACAGTCAAAAATTATTGCATGATCATCATTAGACACTTAATTCCAGAGTTTGATTGAGTTCAAATTCCATCATTTACTATGGTGGGATTCGAGCCCAGGTCTCCAAGACATTACCCGGGTCATGGAGTCATAGTCACAGAAATATACAGCCCAGAAACAAACCAGTCCATAAGACCATAAGACACAGGAGTGGAAGTAAGGCCATTCGGCCCATCGGATCCACTCCGCCATTCGATCATGGCTGCTGGGTACTTCAACTCCACTTACCCACATTCTCCCCGTAGCCCTTAATTCCCCAAGACAACAAGAATCTATCAATCTCTGCCTTGAAGACATTTAGCGTCCCGGCCTCCACTGCACTCCGCGGCAATGAATTCCACAGACCCACCACTCTCTGGCTGAAGAAATGTCTCCGCACTTGTGTTCTGAATTTACCTCCTCTAATTCTAAGGCTGTGTCCACGGGTCCTAGTCTCCTCGCCTAACGGAAACAATTTCCTAGCATCCACCCTTTCCAAGCCATGTATTATCTTGTACGTCTCTATTAAGTCTCCCCTTAATCTTCTAAACTCCAATGAATACAATCCCAAGATCCTCAGCCGTTCCTCATATGTTAGGCCTACCATTCCAGGGATCATCCGTGTGAATCTCCGCTGGACACGTTCCAGTGCCAGTATGTCCTTCCTGAGGTGTGGGGACCAAAACTGGACACAGTACTCCAAATGGGGCCTAACCAGAGCTTTATAAAGTCTCAGTAGCACAATGGTGTCCAACTCGTCTATGCTGACCAGATATCCTAATCTAATTTCGTCCCATTTGCCAGCACCCAACCCATATCCCTCCAAACCCTTCCTATTCATGCGCCAATCTATATGCCTCTTAAATGTTGCAATTGTACCAGCCTCCACCACTTCCTCTGGCAGCTCATTCCATACACGTAGCAACTGTTTCCATCAACAGCAATCAGGCTGCCTATCAATGCTGCACATGTACACAGATCATCATTCACTCTACATACATACGAGGGAAAATATACCCACACACCTCTCTTTTTAAACAAAGCCGTTCAGGAATAAAGGTATAAATGTGGCACTAATATACTGACCAGATTATTTGCATTTAAACAGATGAGCCAGGAATATCTCACACAAGGAAGCTGGGAGGTATCTGCCTGTTCTACTCAAGAGAGCTGCCTGTATAACAACCTGGGGGAGAAAACTACTCCACAAGCTGTGAAACATCTTTGGCAGAGTCAGAAGGACAGCTATTCCAATTAGCCACATTGAAGGGTTGGTCAAACACCCCTGCCCACAGTTTCCTACCCAGTTATACCTTGCCCATGGCCGGGTTTGGGATGCCCGGTGGTGAGATGGTAATGCCACTAGAATAATAATCCCCCAAACTGATGTGGAGGACACAAGCTCAAATTCCACTGTGGCATCTGATCTGGTGAAAGTTAAATGCATTGGAAAAACTATAAACTTAATGGTGAAAATGTAACCATTGTCGACTGATACAAAAGCTCATCTGGATCACAAACGCACTTTTGAGAAGATATCCTTCCTTGGTCTGGCCAACATGTGACTCTAGACCCACAGAAATAGGAGTGACTCTTAAATACTCTCTGAAACAGGTTAACAAGTTACTCAGCTCAAGGGCAATTAGGGATGGAAGCTTGGGACATTTACTTAAAACACTAGACGTTTCCACATTTAATGTAGCCAGTTAGGCAGGCATTATCCCAGCATCAAACCCGAAGGCTAAAAGCCCTGCAAAAAGGCTGTCCAGGTGACAATGCACACACTTCCTGGAACTTGCATCAAAGCTAAGTGCACAACAGCACATGGTAAAGAGGGGGTGGCACGGTGGCTCAGTGGTTAGCAGTGCTGTCTCATAATGCAAGGAACTGCGGTTTGATTCTACTGTTGGGTGACTGTGTGGAGTTTGCACATTGTCTCCATGTATCAATGGGTTTTTTTTTCAGGTGCTCCAGCTTCCTCCCACAGTCCAAAGGTGTGCAAGTTAGGTGGATCTGCATGGAAAATACAGGGTCCCAGGGATTGGATAGGATAGGATCGGTGGGATGCTCTTTGGAGGGTTGGTGTGGATTTGATGGGTCGTTTGGCTTTTTACCACACTCAGGATCCTATGATTATTAAGGACATTTGGACATTTCCCACTCACACAAACCCTGCACAAAGCTCAGGACACAGAACCGAGACAGGCAACACCTGCTTATACTCACTCATAGAAATCCGATTTGGAGATCTTAAGGAAGATGCAGTCACGGTTTGCTTTGACGGTGAAGATCAGTGGCTCACCGGTCAGGACAGCAAGCTGGCCCACCATTTCTCCAGGGTGAGTCACAAACAGGCACACATCGTCCTCCTTGTCAATCATTCGCTGGTAAACATGCAGGCAGCCCGACAGCACAAAATGCAAACTGACATCCTGCATTCAGGAGAGATTACAACACATTTCACCATGCTTCCAGGAGGAACAAGGCTATTATCATACAATCAACCTGGGCACACGACCAGCTTCCATTTTATAGTTGACAGAATGACAGTTATTGCACTGACAAACTCTTTACCTTAAAAACCCATTAATGCACAACACAAGTCTGGATTAAAATCTGTGACTTTGGCAACCAGCCCAGCAAGACGAATCAATATGTCTACGGTGGCTGTGATTAATACTCTCACCTTACAAATTGGGGGAAGAGGTGGAGGACAGATATTACCACGGGACTAGCACAGTCGATGGCCAGGCTGTGGGGATGAGTTGAAATCCAATCAAGGCAGCCAGTGAGATTTAAATTACATTAATAAAATCAGCAACTGAAAGATAGTGACTGCAACCAGGACAACTGCTACCAATTGCCATAAAAGTTCTTACCCAGTGTGACCTAAATGTCACTCCAAGTCACAGTTAACAGGCCTCTGAAAGGCACTTACTTCAAAAGCAATGAAGGTGAGGCAACAAGTGCAGAGTTTGCAGCAACACCCACACCCAGAGACCAATTACGGTGGGGGGGGTGGGGGTGGGTTCAAATCCCATCGCAGATACATGACTGCAATACAGGTGGACTGCTGTGCAGTCAGAGCCATTGCCTTTCAATCAAGACATTATACCGAGGCCTCCAGGACACCATTTAAAGAAAAACAGGGAATATCCTCATGCTACTTATCCTTCAGCAAACAGCTCATTTGTCTTGTTGCCGATGTGGGACCCTGCTGTAGACAAACTGGCTGTTACATTTACTACATTATAACAGAGACTAAATTCTAAAACTATTTCACTGGGGACAGAGTGCTTTAGTGATGCTCCACAGTTGTGAATGCTGTTTGTTCAGTCTCTGCCATTGGAATCAATGAGTCAGCACTGTCAATGCTCTGGCATGTAACTACATCTACCTGGTCTCCCTGACGGGCCAGTACACTCCCAGGTTTGGCATAGTGTAAGGTGACACGGTTGTTGAGAAGAGATGGATCCTAGGAGAAAAGGAGAGGAAACCATTAAACACAGAGGTTCAGACCAAGGTCAGCAATGGAGAAGATGTAGCTGTGCGTTGACTACGAGGTGAGGTTACCATGAAGGACTCCTTCTCACCTCTCCCCTTGTCTGAGGTATGGTGACCCTCAGGTTAGACCATCACTACATCTTTCTCTGATGAGACAGCAGCCTTATGGTTCAATAGGACTATGGTGGCTTTACCAAGGGCAGCAATAGCACAGGGCAAGTAACAGGGTTGAGGCACAGGGTGAAACAGTGCAGGAAAGGACAATAAAACTCTTAATATGTAGAAATGGGCCTTCAGCCCATTGAGTCTGCTTCATCATTCAATGAGGTCATGGCTGATCTGATCACCCTCAGTTCCACTTTCCCGCCTTTTCCCTTTGATTCCCTTCTGATTAAAAATCTCTCCATCTCAGCCCTGATAATACTTAATGATCCATCCTCGACAGTTCTCTGTGGTAAAGAATTCCTCAGATTCTCCACCCTCAGAGAAACAACTTCTCCTCATCTCGGTCTGAAACGGGTGAGCCCTTGGGAAGACCAGGTTCAGTGGCAGACTGGGATCAACCTACACACAAAAGCTCGACCTTTCTGAGCCAGGAGGGCACTGCAATAAGAGAGGAGTAGTCTGGAAGTGCAAGCCAAGAGGAGCATTCAGGATTGTGGCATTAAAAGCACAGAAACCTTTTGACTTGATGATAGAACATAGAACAATACAGCACAGAACAGGCCCTTCGGCCCACGATGTTGTGCCGAACTTCTATCCTAGATTAAGTACCCATCCATGTACCTATCCAAATGCCGCTTAAAGGTCGCCAATGATTCTGACTCTACCACTCCCACGGGCAGCGCATTCCATGCCCCCACCACTCTCTGGGTAAAGAACCCACCCCTGACATCTCCCCTATACCTTCCACCCTTTACCTTAAATTTATGTCCCCTTGTAACACTCTGTTGTACCCGGGGAAAAAGTTTCTGACTGTCTACTCTATCTATTCCTCTGATCATCTTATAAACCTCTATCAAGTCACCCCTCATCCTTCGCCGTTCCAACGAGAAAAGGCCGAGAACTCTCAACATATCCTCGTACGACCTATTCTCCATTCCAGGCAACATCCTGGTAAATCTTCTCTGCACCCTCTCCAAAGCTTCCACATCTTTCCTAAAGTGAGGCGACCAGAACTGCACATAGTACTCCAACTGTGGCCTAACCAAAGTCCTGTACAGCTGCAACATCACTTCACGACTCTTGAATTCAATCCCTCTGCTAATGAACGATAATACTCCATAGGCCTTCTTACAAACTCTATCCACCTGAGTGGCGACTTTCAAAGATCTATGTACATAGACCCCAAGATCCCTCTGTTCCTCCACCTGACTAAGAACCCTACCATTAACCCTGTATTCCGCATTCTTATTTGTCCTTCCAAAATGGACAACCTCACACTTGGCAGGGTTGAACTCCATCTGCCACTCCTCAGCCCAGCTCTGCATCATATCCAAGTCCCTTTGCAAACGACAAATGCCCTCCTCACTGTCCACAACTCCACCTATCTTCATATCATCTGCAAATTTACTGACCCACCCTTCGACTCCCTCATCCAAGTCATTAATAAAAATTACAAACACAGACACTAGCAGCCATGATGCACAGACACTAGCAGCCATTGGAACATTTGGGTTGAGTTAAGCATTGGCATCTCGCATGGTGCTTGAGTATCACAACACAAATCCCAAGAACGTAAAATAATGACAAGGCATGCAAGGGCAGAACCTTAGGCACACCAGAGGTGACAACAGGCGGTATGTGGCTCAATGGTTAGCACTGCTGCCTCACAACGCCAGAGACCCGGGTTCAATTCCAGTCTCGAGTGACTGTCTGTGTGGAGTTTGCACATTCTCCCGTGTCTGCGTGGGTTTCCTCCCACAGTCCAAAGGTTGTGCGGTTTGGGTGAATTGGCATTGCTAAATTACAATCGTGTTCAGGGATGTGTAGGTTAGGTGCATTAGTCAGGGTAAATGCAGAGGAATAGGGGAATGGATCTGGGTGGGTTACTGTTTGGAGGGTCAGTGCAGACTTGTTGGGCCAAATGGCCTGTTTCCACACTGTAGGGATTCAGTGATATCTATGAACATGGAGGAACCATTAAAGAAGATAAAGTATGAATAGCATCAATCAGAGGTTAGTTACAGCAGAAAAGGTGGTGTTTCAAGCTGTTACATTTATGCTGGCTCTCTTGAGGAGCAATTCCATTCTCCAGACCTGTTCCCAATAATCCTGCAAACTGTTTCCCTTCAGATTGTTATCCAATTCTGCTCTTTAAGTCACAACTCAATCTGTCTAATCAATGAAGCTCATCAATATCCTTCCGGCAGTTGACAATACTTCAACGTTTTCTGTACTGGCATGGCAGTGATGACACTGAATGACAGAGCTACTCAGATGGGCCAAACGGCCTACTTCTACACCATATCTTATGGTCAGTAAGAAATAATAGGTCCCCACCTCAATACGTAATAGCTTCAGGAGCTCCTGTTTCGCCTCCTCGAAAATAGTCCCAACATGCTTGATCCCATAGACTTCATCTGTATCATCCTCAGTATAAAGGTACACGCATGATGGATGTTCCTCGACTGTCACAGATTTACGCTCCCTGGTCTCCTGTGGTGCAGACTGAAACACAAACACAAACGTTTCACTCATGGCCCCTCGCAGCCATTGTTTTCCCTTTCCCTCAGGGCCTCTCAGAAGGTGCGACATTCTGTGCAAACTGTTCTCAGTCCTTGATCAGAGCTCGCTGTCAGCAACCTTAGAGGGGCAGAACGGCCTGGTTGTTCACTGTTTTTGTGCAAAGAGAAAGCAATACCGACAACGCTTGCCCACCTCCAACCCTCAAATAAAACTCCCAAGATGACAAAGGCAGGGGAAGGCTCAGCAGCACAGTTTCACTCCTTTTATAACACTGAGCAATTAGCCCAAAATGGAAAACTTACAGTTCGGTAAAGAGTGGTTGACAATCTGTCTGCCAACACTGGTGTTTATGCAATGTACAGGTGACACTGAGGGACCAGCACAGCAGCTGAGGCACTGGAGTTGGCTCTTGTGACCTCAGATCACACACAAGCTAGAATCAGCACCGCAGCAACCTTTCCTGCAAACGCACACGCAGAGGACTGACCACTCCCCTTCCATTATACAGGTCACTTCTCAAACATAAAGCCTGACATCTGAAGTCTCATTTCTTTACATCCAACCAAAAGTCTCTCAGTAAACCCTTCCGGCTCTGCACCAATTCCGCTGTTTCGAAGCAGGAGCTGTTTTAGGACCCCACTGGAAAAGAAAAATCAAGGACACAGTATCCCTGTAAAGAAGGAACAGCTTTTAGAAGGAGGAGAAGCTTTGTGACAGTGAACATACAAAGTTAGAGAACACTTGGTGATGAACAATATAGAAACTGGAATCATGACAGTGATAAAATGTCAGGCAGGATGGCATGGTGGCTCAGTGGTTAGCACTGCTGCCCCATGTGACCAGGGACTACAGTTCGATTCCAGCCTCAGGTGCCTGACTGTGTGGAGTTTGCACATTCTGTTCTGGATCCCTCCCACATACAAAAGATGTGGTTAGGATGGATTGGCCGTGCTAAATTGTCCCCATAGTGCCCAGGGATGTGTAGATTAGGGTGGATTGGCTGTACTAAATTGTCCCCGTAATGTCCAGGGATGTGCAGGTCAGGGTGGATTGACCGTACTAAATTGTCCCCGTAATGTCCAGGGATGTGCAGGTCAGGGTGGATTGGCCGTACTAAATTGTCCCCGTAATGTCCAGGGATGTGCAGGTCAGGGTGGATTGGCCGTACTATATTGCCCATTGTGTTCTGGGATGTGTAGGTGAGGTGATTAGTCAGGGGTAAATGTAGAGTGAATGGGTAGGGGAATGAGTAGAGATGGGTTACTCTTCAGGAGGGTTGATGTGGACCTGTTGGGTTGAAGGGCCTGTTTCCACATTGTAGGTGGGATGCAGACTGTTAATTTCCAGGCTGTTTCAAAAATAACAACTTCTTGGATGAAATCCCAGAGAAGGCAGCAAATAGCAAGAAAGGCAAATGGAATCCTGGCATTTATTGTAAAGGGACTGGATTATAGAAGTGTGGCTACAATTATATAACGCTCTGGGGAGTTCATACCTGAAGTACTGTACCCAGGTTTGGTCCCCTCTTGAGTCTTGGAGATGTACGGCATGGAAACAGATCCTTCAGTCCAACTCGTCCATGCCAACCAGATATCTTAACCTAATCGAGTCCCATTTGCCAACATCCCTCCATACTTGGCCCACATTCCTCCATACCTTTCTATTAATATACCCCTCCAGATGTCTTTTAAAAGCTGTAATTGTACCACCCTCCACCACTTCCTCTGGCAGCTCACTCCATACACGTGCCACCCTCTGCGTAAAAAGGTTGCCTCTTAGGTCCCTTGTAAATCTTTCCTCTCTCACCTTAAACCTGTGCCCTGGACTCACCCACTCTAGGGAAAAGACCTTGTATATTTATCCTACCCATGCCTTTCATGATTTTATAAACCTCTATAAGGCCTCCGACGCTCCAGGGAAAACAGCCACAGTCCATTCAGCCTCTGTCTATAGCTTAAGTCCTCCAACCCTGGCAACATCCTTCTAAATCTTTTCTGAACCCTTTCAAGTTTCACAATTTGAGGAAGGATGTGGTGGGACTGGAGGCAGTTCAGAGAAGGTTCATCGGGTTGATTCCAGTCATGAATGGTTGTCATACAAGGAGTGGTTCAATAGCTTGGGCTTCTACTTGATGGAGGTCATAAGAATGAGGGGGATCTGAATGAGGCATGTAGAATACTAAAGGGGATTGATAAGGTAGATCAGGTACAGAATGAGAGGAGGTAGGTATAAACTGAGATCAGGAGAAACTACTTCTCTCCAAGGGTTATAAATCCATGGAACTTACTGCCCCAGAGTGCAGTGGAAGCAGAATCAATCAATAGCCTCAAGAAAGAAATAGAAATGTTTCTGATGAAAAGCAGGATAAAGGGCTGTGGGGAGCAGGCAGGAAAGTGGAGTTAGGACCAGGATAAAATCAGCCATAATCACGCTAAATGGCAGAACGGGCTCAAAGGGCTGAATTGCCCATGACAGCTTCTGGCTCTTATGTTCCTATGTTTGTATGTTTGTAACTGTTGTGTATGAAACCATTTCTCAGCTAAGACGTCAGAATACTCTCTACTTGCCTGGGTGCAGTAACGCATCAAAGCACTTTCCACAACACCTTCCAAACCCCCAACCTCTCCCACCTACAAGGGCAGCAGATACATTTGAACACCACTGGCTGCAAGCTCCCCTCTAAGCCACTCACCATCCTGGTTTGGAAATGTATCACCAATCCTTCAGTGTCGCTCAGTGAAGATGCTGGAAACCACCGCCCCCCCGCCCCCGCCCCCCTGACCCGACCAACAACATCCACACCTCATGAATGAAAGAAATCAATAAGCTCCCAGCAGGACATGAGCAGAGTTCAGCTGAGGATAGAGTTCTAAAATGTCCAGAAGGAAGAATTTTGCCAGAAGTCAGCTTTAGAACCTCTTCAACGAAATGTGACCTTTCACTAGCCACACAAACACTGGCACAGACAGCTTCAGAGCTCATGTCCTGAGCCCAGTGACGGTGTTGTAGCCTGTGGAATTTCCACAGTGAGAAAGAGCAACATCTCAGGTCACACATCTTCAGGTTTCACTGTGACACAGCATCAGTGTTTGCAGCACTGTTTGCTAACTCAACAACAAAAGCCCAGCTTCAGAGAGTGAACAATCCTTACTCACAACAATTACAAAGAGCCAATCTGAGCCAGCGTGCGATGTGACATAGGAAAAATTGCAATGTAATGTTCCCAAGGCACAAAGATCACAAACTGAACCAAGAGCAAAACAATGACATAGCTGACCACGGAGGTGGCAATAGCCCACAAGTGTCCTTTATTTATAGGCAAGTTGAAATAATATAATCTTACTCTGCTTAGGGGCATGGAGCTCACTGGACTTTCCTCTTGTAAGGATGATGAAATCCTCCCTCTTTCATAGGCCATGTCGAAGTCTGAGCAAACTCCTTTTTGTATCCCTGAAAGGCCAGTAAAACATGCCGTTACAACCCTCGAGTTGTGAAATGGAATGAACTGCAATTCATTCGCTGCACAACATTCACTATATGTTCAGCGAAATCAATCTTTCACCAGATTATTACCTGGCATCACTGTTCGAGAGAACAGTCAATAATCAATGCAGGGATAGGGAGGAACAGATTGGCCCGGTACAGGAGTAGGGAGGTGTTGTGAGGAAACAAAGGGAAGGTCAAGGAGCAGGAGGGTAGGTTGTGGGAGAGAGAGGAGGGAAGTAGATAGAGGGGGAATGTTGGGAGACAGAGGACGGACAGAATAAGAAAACAGTTTAAAATAGCTAACAATGTGACATTCCCCTTTAATAGATCAACTAGAAAGTGCAGGATTTCATTCTGAGCAGATACAGCTATACTATCTGCAAATTCCATAAATGAATTTCAGTTTGGTTCTTAGAATATTAAAATTAAAATCTGAGAATGTCTTTAAATGATGTAATCTGGATGCACTTTTGAAGATACTGCTGTATATATTGTCGAAATGTTGTCCCTGGTCTTACCAGAAATATCCAGTGGCATGGATATACAGCGGCTCAGCAATGCTCCCCGATTATTCTCCAAAATTGGTCCTTTTAATACTTCATTTCCTGTAGGCAGGCAGACAGATGGACAGAGAGAGAGAGAGAGAAAAAGAGAGAGAGAGAGCGAGAGCTAATGCATTGTGAATAGCACAACCACAGGGTCAACACTAGACTGGCTGCCTCAGCAAAGAGGCTGTTCCTGTGGGAATAAGAGATGTGGTCACCCTCTGGGTCTGGAAACTGAAGAAAGTCCATATATTTGACATGTAATGTACATCATCAACACTGAATACAAATGCAAGCAAAGTGTCTCTCTCACACACACACACACACACACACACACACACAGACAGACATAGACACACACCCACACACAGACATAGACACACACAGACACACTGTTGAGGTTGGATGATCACATGAATACTTTTTATAAATTTTAGGAATGAAAGTATATTTCTGGAGGAAACATTACTTGGCTTAGGGACATTGCATTAGACTGACACCTAGAGAAGAAACACACAAGCAACCTCAATATTTGTGACCATTTGAGTCTGTCTCCTCCTCACACATGATCCCTTTCTCAACTCTTGTCTATACTGCAGAGGCTGCTTTAATGAAATACTGGTAAAATGAAAGCCTGTGTTGAGCACTGTCCCATGTTCCACCACCAACGTTCAAAACAGAGTATGACCATGCTGCTCCTTTAACAAGGTCACGTTGCCCTTGGCTTTTCTTCTCAAAAGGGTTGTACGAGGCAGAGTTGCTGAGATGTCTGTTTGGACGGGGTTTAGGGCCAATTTGATTATAGCTGACAGGCACTGCCTCAGGCAAAAGGCTTTCAAGTTTAGAAAAACCATTGTACAAACAAAGGGGATTGGCCAGTTCTCCCAGCTCAGCTTTACTCTGGATTGGTTTTAGCAGGCAGTCAGTTTTTTTTTCCAGGCTTCTGGCCAAAGAATCAGCTCCATGGGAAGAAGGTGCTCCATGCTGAATCCCTCTACCACCTCTCTCTCTCTCTCTCTCTCTCTCCCCAGTGAGGCCCTGTGTTTGATTGTCCCTTTTGTGCCAAGGGATGTTTATGGGGATTGTTGCGAGTATTTGGAACAGGATCATTAAATTGGGATTGTCTGTTGGGTTTTCAGGTAGAGTCATAGAGATGTACAGCATGGAAACAGAACCCTTCGGTCCAACCCGTCCATGCCGACCAGATATCCCAACCCAATCTAGTTCCACCTGCCAGCACCCGGCCCATATCCCTCCAAACCCTTCCTATTCATATACCCATCCAAATGCCTCTTAGATGTTGCAATTGTACCAGCCACCACCACTTCCTCTGGCAGCTCATTCCATACACGTACCACCCTCTGTGTGAAAATGTTGCCCCTTAGGTCTCTTTTATATCTTTTCCCTCTCACCCTAAACCTATGCCCTCTAGTTCTGGACTCCACCAACCCCAGGGAAAAGACCTTGCCTATTTCCCCTATCCATGCCCCTCATAATTTTATAAACCACTATAAGGTCACCCCTCAGGGAAAACAACCCTAGCCTGTTCAACCTCTCCCTATAGCTCAAATCCTCCAACCCTGCAACATCCTTGTCAATCTTTTCTGAACCCTTTCAAGTTTCACAACATCTTTTCAAATAGGAAGGAAACCAGAATTGCTATTCTCTATTCTGTTCTCCTTTGTTTGTGTTTCATTTGGTACTCTGCAAATAAATTCTGTCTTGTTTGAAACTAAGTATCTGGGCCAGTTGTATCCCTCCTGAAATACCCCCTTCACACCTGCTGCAAACAACTAGCAGAGTTAGGGTCTGGGCTACTTTCCTGAAATGTTTTGAGGGGGTCTGGCCTGGTCCATAACAAGAGACAGACAGACACAGAAATGATTAAAAGAGTAATGTAATATTTCACGCTCCTTATATCACAGATGCCCTGTAGCTCCAAAGCTGTTTAGAAGTAGGATCAGCTTGACCCCAGGACAATGGCTTCTCATCCAGCCACAACAGGAGTTACTGAGGCTCTTACTGGTTAGAGGTGACCTGTCCTTAATTGGTCAGCTACCTGCGCATGTTTCCTTGTTACTCTCTAGATCCCTACAAGTGATGTCCAACACAACATCGTGGGCCAAAGGGCCTGGTCCTGTGCTATACGTTCTGATTTCACAGTTGTGGTCTCTTGGAAACAGGGACTTGTGGGGGCCACAGAGAGCTCCCTCCCAATCTAGTGACACAGTAGTGAAGTGTATTACTGCCCCAGCTGGATCGACAGGGCCCAGACCAGGAGCTGCCGTTCTGAGGCAGATACCCTGTTGTCCACATACACCAAGTCATCAGTGAGCTTTTGGTTAATGCAAGTTTATGGGAAAACTCTGCCTGTTCGAAGTCACACTATACATCCTAACAGGACACAGTTACAGCTCTCTGAGTTAGGAGTTTCCTGGACATTTAGTGCATGATCTCTTCATACTTTGAATGGGATGCTGAAGACTCATAATTGTCACCCAGGTGTCTCATACACAAAGGTTCATAAGAAGCTTGTTAGTAGTCACCAGAAGTGTTAGTTTTTGAAAGGAAAATTGAAAAAAAGTTGTTACTTTCCTTAGCAGATTCAGCTCACCGAGTAAAAAATAATACTACAAATCAGAAATAAAAACAGAAATTGCTGGAGAAACTCAGCAATTCTGGCAGCATCTGTGGAGAGAGCAACAGAGTTACCATTTTGAGTCATATCAAATTTGAAACATGAACTCTGTTTTTCTTCACAGCTACTGCTGGACCTGCACGTTTGTATTTCATCTGAGACTCTGACACAGTGTCTAAACAACTTGATCTATGGAGAAAGAGGTGCATCACTGACCTACTGGAACCATCTGGGTTTTCTCACTAGGTTCTATAGATGTTGCCTTCTCTTGCTCATTCGGAAGAGGTAGACCTGCTTTACTGGTACTTGATGTAGTTACTAGGCGAGGTTGAGTGACTTCAGTATTTGATATGGGTTCAATGGGAGCAATTGAGACTCGTTTCACCACCCGATTCCTCTCCTGCTTCTTTTTAATTATCCCCTCTCCTGTAGAGTCCTGTAATTTAGACTTTTTCTGGCTCTGTGTTTCATCCTGGTTCTCTGACTCTGTAAACATCTCCTTCTCCTTAGGGACGTTGGAGTGCTCTCCCTTCATTATGGACCGCCGCCTCAGTACTTTCTTTTGCCCTAAGCTAGGTGTGCCAACAGTTTCAGCCTCGAATTTTATTATTACTACATGCGTGAAGTCTGGTGGTTCCTTCAACGCGGGGTCCAAAGGCATACCTTTATAAAAAGACAATGTCACAGGTGAATTTTCCATGTACCAAACTATGTGAAGGTCGGTTTTCCACAATTCCTCTTTTCTTTTGTAAAGAACACCAGCTCACAAATACCCTCAGCTGAAATCACTGAGCAGAACCATTCGCAGTTGTTGAAGTTGGTGCAGGTTTCCAATTTCTAGTTTTCTTACAGCAGCAGATTTTAATAGAAGCTGCAGTACCACCACATGCATTGGGGTCACCAGATGTAGGATTGGGAGTGCAAATCAGACAGGACATGGGGTGGTTTTAAGGGGCAAGGTGTAAGAAACCATCTTATTATAAATACCCAGAAAATGGAGTAGACTAACACGAGTTATTTACGAGAAATACTTGAATTTATCGAGCACTTTTTGTGACTTTGGTACATGCAAAAATATTTTACACCCTTGAAATGTTTCTGAAGTCACCCAGGGTAATGGAGGAAAATGCAGTGAGCACCCTAGTTAGTGAAAACAAGCTGAACAATGCATATCGGCCATGACACCATGCAACTCGCCTGTCCTTTCTCAAGTAGGGTAACAGAATCTTTCATGTCCTCCGACTAGGGAAAATGGAGCCTTGGTTCAGTATTGAACCTTAAAAGATTGCATCTGAGATGATGCAGACTAGATGGTGGCCTCCTGTGCGTGGAGTTGTCCTTTGTCCTCTCTGGTTCAAAATATAGCGATCCTGCTAAGCCAAACCTGACATCTAAAGCCATTTTTCTTAAGCTGATGTTTTAAAATATGCTTGTTTTGGGAGCATTTTTCCACATATATTTGTAGCAACAAAATCTGGGTGAAAATAACAGCTCATTAAACAGGGCAAGTTTGGAGAAAAGCAATAAAAGGTAGCTATTCTGAACATGACTAAACCTGAAAAAAAAACAGTGTAATCCAGTTAGATAGTCACCAAGCATTTAAGTGCTGAAAAGGATAAGTACAGTACTTCCAACTTCACTGGGCTTCATAACAGATCAGCTGTGAGGACAAATGTCAAATGTTAGCTTGTTAAAGCTCTCCAATCCTCCCCTAAAGCCAATTTACATTTACCTACCAATCTACCTAACAACCCAGCAGCTTTGAGCCAATCACAGTTTTGAACTCTAATCATCATTTCAGTGGAAGAAATGCAGCAGGCACTGTGCTCAGCATATCTCAGAACCAAGATCAAGCTCATATCCACTTTGGTGATGCTGCATTTGACCAGCTCTACAGGGAGACCTCTCCCAGCTATCTTTAAATAATGCCATTATGACATTTTATGTCCATCTTAAAGTTAGAATAGAATTGAGATTTGATGCTCCACTGGAAAAAATGGGATCATCTCTCTCAGTTTGGTGTTCCCTGGGATCATCTCCCTCACAGTGCAGTGTTTCCTGGGATCATCTCCCCGCATAGTGCGGTGTTCCCAGGGATCATCTCCCTCAAACTGCGGAGTTTCCTGGGATCATCTCCCTCACAATGCGGTGTCCCCTGGTTACTAACCTGGGATCATCTCTCACAGTGCGGTGTCCCCTGGTTACTAACCTGTGATCATCTCCCTCTCAGTGCAGTATTCCCTGGTTACTAACCTGTGATCATCTCTCTCACTGTGCGGTGTCCCCTGGTTACTAACCTGTGATCATCTCTCTCTCAGTGCGGTGTTCCCTGGTTACTAACCTGTGACCATCTCCCTCACAGTGTGGTGTTCCCTGGTTACTGCCTTGTGACCATCTCTCTCTCAGTGCGGAGTCCCCTGGTTACTAACCTGTGATCATCTCTCTCTCAGTGCGGTGTCCCCTGGTTACTAACCTGTGATCATCTCTCTCACTGTGCGGTGTCCCCTGGTTACTAACCTGTGATCATCTCTCTCACTGTGCGGAGTCCCCTGGTTACTAACCTGTGACCATCTCTCTCACAGTGCGGAGTCCCCTGGTTACTAACCTGTGATCATAGAACATAGAACATAGAAGAATACAGCGCAGTACAGGCCCTTCAGCCCTCGATGTTGCGCCGATCAAAGCCCACCTAACCTACACTAACCCACTATCCTCCATATACCTATCCAATGCCCGCTTAAATACCCATAAAGAGGGAGAGTCCACTACTGCTACTGGCAGGGCATTCCATGAACTTACGACTCGCTGAGTGAAGAACCTACCCCTAACATCAGTCCTATATCTACCCCCCCTTAATTTAAAGCTATGCCCCCTTGTAATAGCTGACTCCATACGTGGAAAAAGGTTCTCACTGTCAACCCGATCTAACCCCCTAATCATCTTGTACACCTCTATCAAATCACCCCTAAACCTTCTTTTCTCCAATGAAAACAACCCCAAGTGCCTCAGCCTTTCCTCATAGGATTTTCCTACCATACCAGGCAACATCCTGGTAAACTTCCTCTGCACCCGTTCCAGTGCCTCCACATCCTTCCTATAGTATGGCGACCAAAACTGCACACAATATTCCAGATGCGGCCGCACCAGAGTCTTATACAACTGCAGCATGACCTCAGGACTCCGGAACTCAATTCCTCTACCAATAAAAGCCAGTACGCCATATGCCTTCTTCACTGCACTATTTACCTGGGTGGCAACTTTCAGAGATCTGTGTACATGGACACCAAGATCCCTCTGCTCTTCCACACTACCAAGTAGTCTACCATTAGCCCAGTAATCCATCTTTTTATTACTCTTACCAAAGTGAATCACTTCACACTTAGCTACATTGAACTCCATTTGCCACCTTTCTGCCCAGCTCTGCAGCTTCTCTATATCCCGCTGTAACCTGCCATATCCTTCCTCACTGTCTACAACTCCTCCGACTTTCGTATCATCCGCAAACTTGCTCACCCAACCTTCTAACCCTTCCTCCAGGTCATTTATAAAAATGACAAACAGCAATGGTCCCAAAACAGATCCTTGCGGAACACCGCTAGTGACGGCACTCCAAGATGAACCTTTGCCATCAACTACTACCCTCTGTCTTCTTCCAGAGAGCCAATTCCTAATCCAAACCTCCAACTCACCCTCAATGCCATATCTCTGTATTTTCTGCAGTAGCCTACCATGGGGGACCTTATCAAACGCCTTACTAAAATCCATATATACCACATCTACCGCTTTCCCCTCATCTACCTCCTTAGTCACCTTCTCAAAGAATTCAATAAGGTTTGTGAGGCACGACCTGCCCTTCACAAAACCATGCTGACTATCCTTGATCACATCATTCTTATCCAGATGTGTATAAATCCTATCCCTTACAATTCTCTCTAAGACTTTGCCCACAACAGAAGTGAGACTCACTGGCCTATAGTTACTAGGATTATCCCTACTCCCCTTCTTGAACAAGGGAACCACGTTTGCTAGCCTCCAGTCCTCTGGCACTACTCCTGTCGACAAAGAGGACACAAAAATCAAGGCCAATCGCTCTGCAATCTCCTCCCTTGCTTCCCAGAGAATCCTAGGATAAATGCCATCAGGCCCAGGGGACTTATCTATTTTCACCCTTGCCAGAATTTCCAACACCTCTTCTCTACATATCTCAAAGCCATCCATTCTACTTATTCGTGCCTCAGTATTCATATCGACAACAATGTCCTGTTCCTGAGTGAATACTGACGAAAAGTATTCATTCAGCGCCTCCCCAATCTCTTCAGCCTCCACACGCAACTTCCCATTGCTATCCTTGATTGGACCTATTCCTTCCCTAGTCATTCTTTTATTCCTAACATACCTATAGAAAGCCTTAGGGTTTTCCCTAATCCTACCAACTAAGGACCTTTCATGTCCCCTCCTTGCTGCTCTTAGCTCTCTCTTCAGGTCCTTCCAGGCTACCTTATAACTCTCAATCGCCCCTATTGAACCTTCACGCCTCATCTTTACAAAGGCCGCCCTCTTCCATTTAACAAGGGATTCCAACTCCTTATTAAACCACGGCTCCCTCACACGACCCTTTCCTCCCTGCCTGATAGGTACGTACTTATCAAGGACACTCAATAGTTGCTCCTTGAACAAGTTCCACATATCAATTACACTCATGCCTTGGAATCTACTTTTCCAATCCACACATCCTAAGTCATGCCTCAACGCATCATAATTTCCCTGCCCCCAGCTATAACTCTTGCCCTGTAGTACACACTTATCCCTCTCCATCACTAGAGTAAAAATCACCGAATTGTGGTCACTGTCCCCAAAGTGCTCACCTACCTCTAGTTCTAATACCTGGCCTGGTTCGTTACCCAGACCAAATCCAGTATGGCCTCACCTCTTGTTGGCTTATCTACATATTGTGTCAGGAAACTCTCCTGCACACATTGCACAAACACTGACCCATCTAACGAACTTGAGCTATAGCTTTCCCAATCAATATCAGGAAAGTTAAAGTCTCCCATAACAATCACCCTATTACTGTCACTCTTCTCCTGAATCATCTTCGCAATCCTTTCTTCAACGATTCTAGGACTATTAGGAGGCCTGTAAAAGACTCCTAACAGGGTGACCTCACCTCTCCTATTCCTAACCTCAACCCAAACTACCTCAGATGGCAAATCTTCGTCCATCTTCCTTTCCACCGCTGTAATACTATCTTTGACAAGCAAAGCCACACCCCCCCCTCTTTTGCCCCCACCTCTGACCCTACTAAAACATTTAAACCCTGGAACCTGCAACAGCCAATCCTGTCCCTGATCTAGCCACGTCTCCGTAATAGCCACAACATCGAAGTCCCAGGTACCAACCCACGCTGCGAGTTCACCTACCTTATTTCGTATACTTCTGGCATTAAAGTATACACACTTCAAGCCACTCTTCTGTTTACAGGCACCCTCCTTTAAGATTGATGCCATATTCCTAACCTCCCTACACTCCAGGTCCTGCACTCTAAAGCTACAGTCTGGGTTCCCATGCCCCTGCAGAGTTAGTTTAAACCCCCCCCAAGAGCACTAGCAAACCTCCCCCCAAGGATACTGGTGCCCCTCAGGTTCAGGTGCAGACCATCCTGTTTATAGAGGTCCCACCTTCCCCAGAAAGAACCCCAGTTATCCAAGTACCGAAATCCCTCCCTCCTGCACCATCCCTGTAGCCACGCATTTAACTGTTCTCTCTCCCTATTCCTCGACTCTCTATCACGTGGCACGGGTAACAAACCAGAGACAACAACTCTGTTCGTTCTAACTCTGAGCTTCCAACCTAGCTCCCTAAAAGCCTGTCTAACATCCTCAGCCCTCCTCCTACCTATGTCATTGGTGCCAATGTGGACCACGACTTCAGGCTGCTCCCCCTCCCCCTTAAGGACCCGGAAAACACGATCAGAGACATCACGTACCCTTGCACCTGGGAGGCAACATACCAAACGTGAGTCTCTCTCGTTCCCACAAAACCGCCTATCTGTGCCCCGAACTATCGAGTCCCCAATTATTATTGCTCTGCTCTTCTCCACCCTTCCCTTCTGAGTAGCGGGGACAGGCTCCGTGCCGGAGGCCTGAGCCCCGTTACTTACCCCTGGTAAGTCGTCCCCCCCACAAGTATCCAAAACGGTATACTTGTTCTTGAGGGGAACGACCACAGGGGGTCCCTGCACTGGCTGCTTCCTCCCAGTCCCCCTCACTGTCACCCATCTATCTGCCATCTTTGGAGTTACTACTTCCCTATAGCTCCGATCTATGACCCCCTCTGCCTCCCGAATGATCCGAAGTTCATCTCTCTCATCATCTCTCTCACAGTGCGGTGTCCCCTGGTTACTAACCTGTGATCATCTCTCTCACAGTGCGGTGTCCCCTGGTTACTAACCTGGGATCATCTCTCTCACAGTGCGGTGTCCCCTGGTTACTAACCTGTGATCATCTCTCTCACAGTGCGGTGTCCCCTGGTTACTAACCTGTGATCATCTCTCTCACTGTGCGGAGTCCCCTGGTTACTAACCTGTAATCATCTCTCTCACTGTGCGGTGTCCCCTGGTTACTAACCTGTGATCATCTCTCTCTCAGTGCGGAGTCCCCTGGTTACTAACCTGTGATCATCTCTCTCTCAGTGCGGAGTCCCCTGGTTACTAACCTGTGATCACCTCTAATTTCCTTTGTCTACTACGGCTTGGCCCTCCAACCCATTTTGCTTTTATGCTGGACAGGATTGTTGCAGCTCATCACCCTTGAATGTTTGTCATTACCTCTCCACTGTCATCCCTTTCGGTAACTCTCCCCTATCTATCAAGGCCAATCCATGCCTCCTATCTTCATCGTTTCCTTTATTAAGATTCAGCACCCTAGTCTCCAAATCAACTACCTCACTTTACATCTTAATAAAATAATTCTATCATGTTATAGTTGCTCATCTCCAATGGATCTCGCACAGCTAGATTGGCAATGATTCCCTTCACATTACATAGTACCCAGCCTAAGATAGCCTGTTCTCTCGTTGGTTCATCCACATGTTGATCAAGAAAGCCATCCCTTATACACTCCAGGAATTCCTCCTCTACGTTGCTGTGGTTAATTTGATTTGCCCAATCCATGTGCAGATTAAAATCATTCATGATCACTGATATTCGGACTTTCAAAAAGTGTTCAATAAAGTCCTGCGTAAAAGATTATTGTGCGAGATTAAAGCACGAGATTGGGGCAAGTGTATTGAGATGGATAGAAAATCTGGTTGGCAGACAGGAAACTTAGAGTAGGAATTAATGGGTCATACAGAATCCTTTTCAAATTGGCAGGTAGTAACTAGTGGGGGTGCCATGGGAATCAGTGCTGGGACCCCAGCTATTCACAATATATATTAATGATTTGGATGAGGGAACAAAATGTAACGTCTCAAAGTTAGCAGATGATACCAAGTTGGACGGGAGAATGAACTGTGACAGGATGCAGAGATCCTCCAGCACAATCTGGACAGGTTGGGTGAATAGGCAGATGCATTATTATTTGTATAAATGTTGGGGTATTCACTTGGAAGCAAAAGTAAGATAGCAGATTACTACCCTCCAGAGTTCTAAAGGAAGATAGCTGAAGGGATGGTGGAGGCGTTGGTGATGTGATTTCAGGAATCACTAGAATCAGGGAGGGTTCCAGAGGACTTGAAAATCGCGAACGTGACACTGCTGTTTAAAAAGGAAGTAAGGCAATTGATAGAAAATTACAGCCTGATTAGCCTAACCTCAGTCGGGGGTAAGATCTTGGAATCCATTGTGAAGGATGAGGTTTCTGAATTCTTGGAAGTGTGTGGTAAAATCGGGCAAAGTCAGCATGGTTTCATTAAGGGGAGCTCATACCTGAAAAATCTGCTATAATTCTTAGTGGAAGTAATAAGCAGGTTAGATCAAGGAGAGCCAATGGATGTCATCTATCTGGACTTCAAGAAGGTCTTTGACAAGGTGTCGCACAGGAGGCTACTGAGTAACTGAAGGCATTCTGGCTAAATTTGCAGATGATACCAGAGGTGCGGTAGCATTGAGGAGGTGGGGAGGCTGCAGGAGGATTCGGACAGGATAGGAAAGTGGCCAAAGAAGTGGCAGAAGGAGAACAATGTGGGAAAGTGTGAGGTCATGCACTTTGGTTGGAAGAAAAGGGGCATGGATTATTCTCTAAATCAGGAGAAAATTCAGAAGTCTGAAGTGCAAAGGGACTTGGGGAGATCTAGTCCACAATTCTCTCAGGGTAAACCTGTAGGTTGAGGAAGTAGTTAGGGAAGCAAATGCAATTATGGTAGTTATTTCAAGAGGACTTGAATATGAAAGCAGGGATGTACCTCTGAGGCTCTATCAGTCTCTGGTCAGACCACATTTGGAATATTATGTGCAGTTTTGGGCCCCATATCTCAAGGAAGCATGTACTGGCCTTGGAGCATGTTCAGAGCAAGTTCACAAAAATAAGCTCAGGAATTAAAAGTTTAACATATGAGGAATGTTTGAGGAATCTGGGTCTATGCTCGATAGAGTTTAGAAGGATGGAGTGGGGGTATCTAATGGAAACTTACAGAATACGGAATGGCCCAGACAGAGCAGATGGTGGGAAGATGTTTCCATTGGGAGGAGAGACTGGGACCCGAGGGCACAGCCTTAGAGTAAAAGGAAGACCTTTTAGAACGGAGGTAAGGAGAAACTTCTTCAGCCAGAGAGTGAGGAATCTATGGAATTCATTCCCACAGAAGGCTGTGGAGGCCGGGTCATTGAGTATACTTAAGACTGAGATAGATAGGTTCTTGAGGATCAAGGGTTCATAGACTCCCTACGGTGTGGAAACAGGCTATTTGGCCCAATAAGTCCACACTAACCCTCCAAAGAGTAAACTATCCAGACCCATTCCCTGACCCTATTACTCTACATTTACTTCTAACTCATGCCCCTAACCTACACATCCCTGAACACCATTGATAACTTCCCACGGCCAATCCACCCTAACCTGCATATCTTTGAACTGTGGGAGGAAAACCACGCAGACACAGGGGGAACGTGCAAACTCCACATAGACAGTCACCCGAGGATGGACTCAAACCTGTGTCCCTGGTGCTGTGAGGCTGCAGTGCTAACCACTGAGCCACTGGACTATTTTCTGGGCGGTAGATTGTTAAGGTGCAAAGATGGCCTTTAGTGGAGTGAGATGCTCTACGTGTTGGGATGTGGGAAATGAGTGAGAGTTTCCACATTACTGATGATTATGTAACACCAGGGTTATATTCCTTCATCAAGTAACAGAGCTCCGAAAGCTCGTGCTTCCAAATAAACCTGTTGGACTATAACCTGGTGTGGTGTGATTTTTAACTTTGTCCACCCCTGTTCAATGCTCGCACCTCCACATAATGACTGATGATTATGCCTTAGGAAGTGCATTTGGCTGCGAATCCTATGACTTTGCACAGAAAGTGGCAGTTACAGGCAATGTTAAATTTACAGGACCTAGGGAATGTGATGGATGGCAGTTATAGAAAGGGAGAACAGCCACAGATACAGTCAGGCAGATGGTTACCACCAGGTAAGCTAGGAGAGGGAGGCAGGTAGTCTCCTGTGACTATTCCCATCTCAAACAAGTATACTGCTCTGGAAAATGTAGTGGGTGATGGACCCTTAGGGGAATGTGGCAACAACAGCCAAATTTCTGTTACCAAGACTGACTCAAATGTAACAAAGAGGATGTAAGGTGAAGTGGCTGATTGTGATAGGGGACTCTCTAGTCAGAGGCAGAGCCAGACATTTCGGCAGCTGACAGTGAATAATCAGAATGGTGCGTTACCTCCCTGGTGCCAGGATCAAGGCCATCTGAAAATGTGCAGAATATTCTCAAAGGGGAGAGGGACCAGCAGCAGGTCATTGTACACATTGGAACCAACAATGTAGGAAGAGAAAAGGACGAGACTCCGAAGGAAGAACATAGGCAAGAGTTTAAAAACAAGGTCTGTAGGGGTGGTAATATCTGGATTACTCCTGGTGCTATGAGCTAGTGAGGATAGGAATAGGAGGATAGAGCAGATGAATGCATTGCTGAGGTGCAGATGCAGGAGAGAGGGTTCACATTTTTGGATCGTTGGAATCTCTTCTGGGGTGGAAGTGACCTGTACAAGAAGGACGGATTGCATCTGAGTTGGAAGGGGACTAATATACTGGCAGGGAGATCTCCTAGAGTTGCTCAGGAGGATTTAAACAAGTGGTAGGAGGGGGGGAAGAGGGTGGGACCCAGGGGGATAGTGAGGAAAGTGATCAGTCTGAGACTGGTACAGTTGGGAAAAGGAGTAAGTCAAACAGCGCAGACAGGAACAAAGCAGAGAACAAGGTAGGACTGACAAATTAAACAGCATTTATTTCAATGGATGAGGCCTAACAGGGAAGGCAGATGAACTCAGGGCATGGTTAGGAACATGGGATTGGGATATCATAGCAATTACAGAGATGTAGCTCAGGGATGGACAGGACTAGCAGCTTAGTGCTCCAGGATACAAATGCTATAGGATGGGGGCAAGAGAGGAGAGGGAATAGCATTTTTGATAAGGGATAACATTACAGCTGCACTTAGGGAGGTTATTCCTGGAAATATGTCCAGCAAAGTCACTTGGCTGGAACCGAGAAACAAAAAAAGAGAAGATCGCCTTATTGGGATTGTACTGTAGGCCCCACAATACTCAGTGAGAAATTGAGAAACAAATTTATAAGGAGATCTCAGTCATCTGTAAGAATAATAGGATTGTTATGATAGTGGATTTTAACTTTCCAAACATAGACTGGGACTACCATAGTGTTAAGAGTCCAGATGGAGAGGAATTTGTTAAGTGAGTACAAGAAAATTTTCTGATTCATGTGCAGGTGATGTAACTCCTACTGAAGGTGCAAAACCTGACCTACTCTTGGGAAATAAGGCAGGGCAGGTGACTGAGGTGTCAGTGGGGGAGCACTTTGGGGCCAGTGACCATAATTCCATTAGTTTCAAAATAGTGATGGGAAAGGATAGACTAGATCTAAAAGTTGAAGTTCTAAATTGGAGAAAGGCCACTTTTGATGGTATTAGGCTAGAACTTTCAAATGCTGACTGGGGGCAGATGTTCACAGGTAAAGGGACGGCTGGAAAATGGGAAGCCTTCAGAAATGAGATAACAAGAATCCAGAGAAAGTATATTTCTGTCAGGGTGAAAGGGAAGGCTCGTAGGTATAGGGAATGCTGGATGACTAAAGAAATTGAGGGTTTGGTGAAGAAAAAAGAAGGAAGCATATGTTAGGTATAGGTAGGATAGATCGAGTGAATCCTTAGAAGAATATAAAAGAAGTAGGAGTAGACTGAAAAGGGAAATCAGGAGGGCAAAAAGGGGACATGAGATAATTTTGGCAAATAGGGCTGAGACAAATCCAAAGGAATTTTTTAAATACATTAAGGACAAAAGTGTAACTAGGGCGAGAATAGGGCCCCTCAAAGACCAGCAAGGCTGCCTCTGTGCAGAACCGCAGGAGATGGGGGAGATACTAAACAAGTATTTTGCATCAGTGTTTACTATGGAGAAGGACATGGAAGATACAGAACATGGGGAAACGGATGGTGACATCTTGAAAAATGTCCACATTACAGAGGAGAAGTGTCTCAAAATGCCTAAAAGTAGATAAATCCCCAAGAACTAATCAGGTCATAGTCATAGCGGGAAGCTAGGGAAGTGATTGCTGGGCCTCTTGCTGAGATATTTGTATCATCGATAGTCACAGGTGAGGTGGCGGAAGACTGGAGGTTGGCTAAAGTGGTGCCACTGTTTAAGAAGGGTGGTAAGGACAAGCCAGGGAACTATAGACCGGTGAGCCTGACCTCAGTGGTGGACAAGTTGTTGGAGGGAATCCTGAGGGACAGGATTTACATATATTTGCATGGGCAAGGAGTGATTACAGATAGTCAAATGGTTGAGTGTGTGGGAAATCATGTCTCACAAACTTGATCGAGGAGTGGCAGATGGAGTTTAATTTAGATAAACCAGAGGTGCTGCATTTTGGAAAGGGCAGGACTTAAACACATAATGGCGAGGTCCTGGGGAGTGTTGCAGAACCAAGAGACCTTGGAGGGAAGGTTCATAGCTTCTTGAAAGTGGAATCTCAGGTAGATAGCATTTGGTATGGTTTCCTTTATAGGTTAGCGCATTGAGTACAGGAGTTGGGAGGTCATGTTGCGGCTGTACAGGACATTGGTTAGGCCACTGTTGGAATATTGTGTGCAATTCTGGTCTCCTTCCTATTGGAAAGATATTGTGAAACTTGAAAGGGTTCAGAAAAGATCTACAAGGATGTTGTTAGGGTTGGAGGATTTGAGCTATAGGGAGAGGCTGAACAGGCTAGGGCTGTTTTCCCTGGAACATTGGAGGCTGAGGGGTGACCTTATAGAGGTTTATAAAATCATGAGGGGCATGGATAAGGTAGATAGGCAAGATCTCTTCCCTGGGTTGGTGGAGTCCAGAACTTGAGGGCATAGGTTTAGGTTGAGAGGGGAAAGATTTAAAAGAGGCCTAAAAGGACAGCATTTTTACACAAAGGGTAGTGTAAGTATGGAATGAGCTGTTAGAAGAAGTGGTGCAGGCTGGTACAATTACAGTATTTAAAAGGCATCTGGATGGGGTATATTAATAGGAAGGTTTTACAGGGATATGGGACATGCGCTGGCAAATGGGACTAGATTAATTTAGGATATCTGGTCAGCATGGATGAGTTGGGTCGAAGGGTCTGTGTCCGTGCTGTACATCTCTATGACTCTATGGACATACAGACAGCCATTAAAAATTGCTGCCAAAAAGGTTAAATGCATATCCTTTGCAGGAGATCAAAGTAATGGGATAGTGACACCTAGAGGTCAATCACCAGCTGTACACCTGCCTTGAACCATTTCAAACCCTGATGTGGAGTATTGGACTGGGGTGGACTAAGTTAAAAATCATACAACAATCACACAAACCCTGCAGCTCACACAGGAAAACTTACAGTTTAATCAAAGTATGCGAACTCAAATAAATTGAAATGTCAAATAAATGTCACTGTATTTCAAAGCTTTCCACTGCTGCACAGGTCCTTACCACTTACCAGCCCTCAAACCCAGAATTGGACATGGAGTCTGAATTAAATCTTGTTGCCCAATCAATGGGAAAACAGTGAGGAGTATTACAGGAGAATTCATGCCAGTCTGTCACTTAGTGCTTCTTAATCAAAGGATTGCGTTTTCAATCTTGAATTGGGAGGTGGCATATCCAGTTATGATCTTCAGCTGCTTGAGTTCGAGTTCAGAATTCGAGGGGCAGGTGGAGTCACTAGGGAGAGTCAAGGGATCTGTTCCAGGAGTAGTGCACCCCACAGGCAGACAGAGTGGAGGACAGTCGATGGGTAGCTATTAGGAAGAAGCAGGAAGTACGAGAAGCCTCTGTGTGTGAGGCCACCATCAAACCAGAATGGGAGGTTGCTCAGACACAATACCCTGAAGGAGGGCAGTCTTGGCTATAGCACCAACTGGTGACAAAGTGACCTCACTGCGGCAGACAGCAACAAGTAGCGAGGCCGTTGATACAGGAGATTCCTGATAGCTCGGGAAACTGATGGGCATTTCTGTAACAGCCACCATGTGTTGGCTTCCTGGTTCAAGGGTACAGGATATCATTGAGAGAGCTCAAAATATTCTGCATAGGTAAGAACGTCAAGGCAAACTTCTGGCACATGCTGGGACTAGAAACATTGGAAGGGCAGGTACTGAGCTCCATTGATCAGATTTTAAGAAGCTGGGAGGAAGTTGAAGTCGCACAGGGATGGTGGTAACCTCTGGATTACCTTTGGTGCCTTGTACTGGCAGAAGTAGCAATAGGAAGATAGGGAGAATTCATGCCTGGAGTGAAGTATAGTGCAGGAGGAAGGGTTCACATTCTTGGGTCAATGGGGCCAGTCTGGGGGCAAAAGGCACCTACTCAAAAGGAATACGTTGCATCTCAATGGAACTTAGACCAATGATCTTGGGAGCTTAAAAACCAAAAGAACGGTGGATGCTGGAAATCTGAAACAAAACCAATAAGAGAAATCACAGGAAAAAAAACCTTAGCAGGTCTGGCAGCATCTGTGGAGTTCTGAAGAAGGTTCACTAGACCTGAAACATTAACTCTGCTTTCTCTATACAGGTGCTGCCGGACTTGTTGAGTTTTTCCAGCAATTTCTGTTTTTGTTTTTGATCTTGTGAGTATCCCCACTTGTGTGGTTTGGGCATGTTTAAACTAAATTGGGTGGGCACCAGTATGTATAAGAAAAGAGGAGTAAGGTGCTGAAAGGAGTCAGCTTGTTAGATGGTATTGGATAGGAAAGCACTACCAGGCCAGATAGGAACAGAATAAGAGACATGCAAGGATTCCAATGGTGAAAAACATAAATAACCACATGGAATGTAATATAAGATTCTGGAGAAACTCAGGCATCATCTGTACTGAGAGAAACAAAGTTAATGTTTCCAATCCAATATGACTCTTTTTCACAAGATATCATGCAGTGGCACGAAAATAAACATGGTTAAATGTGGAGTGTTTGCGTGTGTGTGTGTAACATTCCCTCACCTCTCTCCTGTCTTTCAGTTTTGGCAACAACTCCAGTCCACTCTCTCGGACCTGGCAGAACCCTCCACCGGCCATACAATGGCTGTGCCAAAGTGTCCTTTATTCTGTGATCAAGCAGTACTCTGGGTGGGATGGCAGCACTGATGAGGAAAGATCTTTGAAAAGAGAGGATGCCCCTGACAGATCAAGCACAGAATCTATTTGGTTAAATTTGAGAATCGTAAAGAGTGTAATAGTTTACTGGGGGCATTCTATTGTCTCCAAATAGTGAAGGAACAAATTGAAGAGAAACCATAGTGATGGGCAAAAACTACGGAATCCCAAAACTGTGAGACTAAAAATACTTCAATATTGACTGGGACAATGGTTGAGTAATGGGAAACTAACTGGGGGGATTTCTGAAATGTGTACTGGGAACCTCCCTGATCAGCATGTTTTGAAGTTCAATTAGGAAGGAGACACTGCTGAATCTCATGATGACAAATGTAAGTGTGTGTGTGTGTATGTGTGTGTGTGTGTGTGTGTGTGTGTGTGTGTGTGTGTGTGTGTGTGAGTGTGTGCGTGTGTGTGTGGGGGGGGGGGGGGGGGGCGGGGGGGGGAATGTGGGCCAAGAGTCAATAGGGTAAGAGAAAACTTATGAACCGCAAGGTCCCAACTTTAGTGGTGGATCGAGCCAGCGTGAAGTCAGACCATTGGGCAGTTTGCAACAGAACATTAGTTTAATTTTTAAGGAAGAGATGTTCTGGGTACAGGCCTAGCATATTCCAACCAAGGGCAGGCAACCAAAGGCTCCTTGTCTAGGAAAGGAAATAAAGAATATGAGGAAACAAATTAAAAAATGAGGGTGAAAGATGCATGTGATGGGAATTCTACAAGACCGAACCAGACATAAGGTGGCAATATATGCTTAATGGAGCAGGACTAATCATAGGCTTACAATCCAAGGTGATCAAGGGTGATAGCAGACTGACTTGCAAAAACCTTTCAATCCTCCCACGATCCAAGGGAGCTGCCAGAGGATTGGAAAGTGGCATACATAGCACCTCTGACTAAACGAATGGTGCAACTAGTAACTACGGGTGGGTCAATTTGACATCAAATAAAAGTAAAATACTGCAGACGCTGAAAATCTGAAATAAAGGGAGAAAATGTTGTAGAAACTCAGCAAGTCTGGCAGTATCTGAGGAGGGAAGACTAAATGTTTCAAGACAATCTGACTTTGGCATAACAGTCTGACATCTGTATTGGGTAAGCTCTTAGAATCAATAATCAGACAAAACAAAAATCAACAAGCATTAAAAGTTTGAGTTAGTTAAGGAGAACCAGCATAATTTGTGTTTGATTAATTTAACACAAAGTTGGAGGACGAAACGTAACAAGATGTCCATTTAGATTTGAGGAAAGCTTTTGACTATGCGCCACACAAAGACTAGTTAACAAAACTGAGTCTCAAGAAAAAGAAGGATCAATGTCAATGATTAAAAAAAATAGAAAACATGATTTGATTGTAAAATGGTTAACTGTCAGACTGAGTAGTGAGTGGTGTTTCCCAAAGGTCAGTGCCGGGACTACTGCTTTTTCTGATATAGATGCATCTTGAACTTGATATTGGAATACAGCTTAAAATGTCAGAAGTTGCTGATGTTACAAACTTGAAGCTATGGTACGCAGTGAGGATGGTACAAACTGACTGCAACCAGATACGGATGCTCCAAGGGAAAGGGCAGACAAGTAGCATATGGAATTTATTGGAAATTCTGCATTTTGGCAGTAGTGAGAGTGAGAGAGCACGAGCAAAAGTGCAGGCAATTGTGGATGAAAGGCGTAATTCTGAAGAGTATGGGGAGACAGAAGGACCTTGGAGTAACTACGTTAATCTTTAAAGGTAGCACAAGGTGATGAGAGAAGGGGTAACAAACTACATAAATTCATTCACTATTCACAAATAGGCTATTGAGTACAAAAGCAGGAAAGCTATGCTGAACCTTTGTATAGCTCTGGTGAATCACAACCAGAGGAATGCAGCCAGCTTTTGTCACTCCAATTTAGGAAGGGTTTAGGCTCCCTGAGAGGGTGCACAGGAGATTTACTAGAATGGCTCCAGGGATGAGGGATTTTAGCGAGAAAGTTCAGCTGGAGAAGGTGGGGTAGGTAGGAAAGGGGCCTTCAGGAATGCATGACAGAGGTGTACCAGGATACAACAGATTTACTTGGGGTGATACACAGGGTCACAGTTTAGCATCGCATCAGGAAGATAGCATCTCAGATAGCAAACCACTCCCTCAATACTGCACTAGACTGTTCTGCTAATGACTTAGAGTGGGACCTGAACCTTCTGATTCACGATGTGGAGATGCCATTGTTGGGCTGGGGTGGACAAAGTTAAAACTCACATGACACCAGGTTATAATCCAACAGGTTGATGTGAAAATACAAGCTTTTGGAATGCTGCCCCTTTGTCAGATAACTGGTATCATGGGATTTTTAACTGTGTCATGTGATTCACAGCCGCGAGTGTTGGTCACAACTGATGGAATAGGACTGAAGACAGTTTTGCTGAGAATGGTAGTGAAACTAAGGGACTCGAGTCTGAGTTAAGTCGCACTAGATTTAGTTTGTGGTTCTCATCTCAAAACCAGTTAAAGTCCATGAGGGAACAAGAGGCAAAGAGAGAAGCAGGTCTGTGGACTCTTGGTCTTCATAAATGAAGAAGGAGGTGAACAAGGATGAATTTCAAGACAGTAAGAGGTTAAGACAGAAGCCAAGTCTCACAAAGAGCTTCCATCCGAGCTTAACTATGAGCAATGCCATGGAGGGGAGGGGGGGGGGGGGGGGGGGGGGGGGGAGGCTACCACAGAATTGTAGAATTGTTACAGCAGGGAAGGAGATCAATTTGTTGTGTATTTCATTGGTGCTCTCCGTGGCAGTGATTTACTTAGGGCTGTTCTTCTCAAGTCTTTCTGTAGCACTGCATATTACTCATTTTCAGAAAATAATCCAATTCCCTCTCGAATACCTCCACTGAACCTGCCCCCACCGCGCACAGAGCCAATGCACTCCAGATCTGAATCATTCAGTGTGTGAAAATGTTCCTCCAGCTCTGTTGCTTCTTATGCCAGTTACCTTAAATCCAATCCTCTCATTCTGTCTCCTCCCATCAATGGAAACAGCTCAATCAAGCCTCCTCTCAAACTGCTTGTCACGAATGAACAGTCCCAACTTCTCCAATCTATCCATATAACTATTGTTCTTCATCCCTTAAACTCTTCTTGGGAATCTTGCTGCACCTTTTCTTACACCTTCACATTATTTCCAAAGTACAATGCTCAGAACATCCTGCCAGCCGTGACTGAACCAGTGCTCCTTATTGTTGTATTAGGTAGCTACAGTTGGACATAGTACAGCATGGAAGAAAGGCTTTTCAGCTCATTGTGTCCAAGCCGGTCATCAAACATCCAAGTATTCTCATCGTACTTCCTAGCACTTGGTCCATGGCCTTACATGAGCATTTTAACAGTTCATCTAAATACTTTGATGTCTTGAAGGTTATGGTTTTGACCACCCTTTCTAGCAGAGAGTTCCAGAAACCCACCACTCTCTGGTAAAAAATTAATTTCCTCAAATCCTCTCAAAATCTTCTGCTCCTTACCTTAAATTTATACCCTCTGGTTACTGAATCCTTTACTTGTCTCAATGTTTCTCCCTTTGTTATCCTAACTATGCCCCTCAATCAGGTACCCCCTTAGCCTATCCAGTCACTCTTCATAGCTGTACGGTCCTGGCAATATCCTGGTGAATCTCCTCTGCCACCCTTCCTTCAGTACAATCACATCCTTTCCATGGTGTGGTGGCCTGAACTGCACACAATACTCCAGCTGTGGTCTAACTAATGCTATCTTCAACTCCATCATAATCCCCTTGCTCTTGTATTCAATGTTCCAACTTAAAAACAAACATCCCATATTCCTTCTTAACCACTTTATCCTTCTGTCCTGCAGCCTTCCTGCACACCAAGTTCCCTCTGATCTTCCATACTTCCCAGGGTCCTACCATTTCATCAAGTACTCTCCTGCCTTGTGTAACCTCCCAAAATGCAACACCATACACTTTTCAGGATTAAATTTCTTTTGTCACTGTTTGGCCCGTCAGACCAGCCCACCTATATCATTCTGTAGCTGAAGGTTTTTCACCTTGTGATTTATGACATTATCAATTTTCATGTTGTCTGCAAACTTACCGATGCTTCATCTCTAGATCATTAACATCATTAAATGAGTGTCATGAAAACCGTGGAAGAAAAGAATTGCATGCTCTCCACAAGTTAACCTGTCAAATAAAACTCCATCTGTTGCCTGAAAAAGCCAGTGCACTGAAGACACTGAAAAGGTGCCGCTCACTTGTGTGCAAATATAGTTATTTTCCGACTTATTAGTCAGCCATAAATCTATTCCAGCTAAAAATCTGAAAAGCACATAAATGCAGTAATTACAGCCAAAGCGTGTCTAGCATCAAATAAATAGGGGTTAGAATACTCCTGCTGAGCTCCAAACAACCAGCCTGACTGTGCAGTAATAGAAGGCTATGCAAATATAGGGAAAGAAATTCTATAAATGGGACTGTTGATGCAAATACTCCTTGGCACTGTGAATGTCACAATAATTAGGCAAATGAGAATGATAATCCCCTTCGTCTAACAATACTGCTTCTATACTTCAGATGCAGTGTTTTCGAACCAACTCGTGGGAAGTAACAGTCTCCTTAAATATATGCATCTAAAGTGCTGGTGCCTCAACTATTCAGTCACAAGTGATGACATGGAAAAAATACAGTTGAGTACATTCTAGTCAGACTTGCTGAAGATACGAAGTGGGAAAGCAAGTTGTGAGGTGGACACAGATGGTTATAGGCAGATTAAGTGAGCAGGTAAAAATGGAGTATAATATGGGGAAACATAGAATTTCAAAGAATCCCTACAATGTGGAAACAGGCCCTTCAGCCCAACAGGTCCACACCAATTCTCTGAAGAGTATCCCACCCAGACTCATTTCCCCTATTACTCTACACTTCCCCTGACTAATGCACCTAACCTACACATCCCGGAATACTATGGACAATTCAGCACAGCCAATTCACCTAACCTGCACATCTCTGGACTGTGGGAAGAAACCAGAGCACCCGGAGGAAACCCACACAGACATGGGAAGAATATGCAAACTCCATACAGACAGTTGCTTGATGCTAGAATTGAACCAGAGTCCTTGGCGCTGTGAGGCAGCAGTGCTAACCACTGAGCCGCAGTGCCATCCCATGAAGCTGCCTACTTGGTTGTTAAGACTACAAAAGCAAATTAATTAGAAGGAGGAAGAATGCTACAATATGGGAAGCTGTGCATCAGCATAAATGAAACAGGAAGCATTTAAAAAGGCAAATGGAACGCTGGCCTTGCCTTCATTGCAAGGAAGATGAGAGTGTAGAAACAGAGAAAGGACTCTGAATGCAGCACTTCAAGTAGGCAGCTTGCTGTCATCATCTCAAGGGCAACCAGTGACAGGCAATGAAGACTATTCCAGCTGATGACATCTGTGGGTGGCACGGTGGCTCAGTGGTTAGCACTGCTGCCTCACAGCGCCAGAGACCCGGGTTCATTTCCCACCTCAGGCGACTGTCTGTGTGGAGTTTGCACGTCCTCCCAGTGTCTGCGTGGGTTTCCTCTGGGTGCTCCGGTTTCCTCCCACAGTCCAAAGATGTGCAGGTAAGGTGAATTGGCCATGCTAAATTGCCCGTAGTGTGAGGTAAGGGGTAGATGTAGATGTAGATGTAGGGGTATGGGTGGGTTACGCTTCGGCGGGGCGGTGTGGACTTGTTGGGCCGAAGGGCCTGTTTCCACACTGTAAGTAATCTAATCTAATCTAATCTTCATCCCATAAGAGAATAGAGAAAAGGTCTTGCTACAACTGTACCTCTAGTTTGTTTCAGTGACTTGCACACAGCAAAAATCCTGATCACAAGGATTGAAATTGAGATCCCTGGGAAAGATGGGAATAAGTTTGGGGAAGTAACAATGCATTCAAGAACCTACACCTTATGTTCAACATAGATCTATGGAAAGACTGAACAAGTATGGGAAACACAGTCTTGTTTATTCTTTGATGGAGTGTGGGCCTCACTGGAAAGACCAAAACTTGTTATCCCTTCCCTATTGAGGTTGGTGTCATGCTCAGCTATTTCAGAGGGCAGTTAAGAGTGAAGCACATGGAGGCCAGACCAGATAAGGAGGCAGACTTCCTTCCCTCGATGACATTCATTAAACAGACGGATCCTGACAACAATTGACAGACGTTTCTGGTCACCATAACCGAGACTAACTTTCAGTTGAAAATGTGTTGCTGGAAAAGCGCAGCAGGTCAGGCAGCATCCATGGAGCAGGAGAATCGACGTTTCGGGCATAAGCCCTTCTTCAGGAATGAGGAGGGTGTGCCAAGCAGGCTAAGATAAAAGGTAGGGAGGTGGGACGTTGGAAATGCGATAGGTGGAAGTAGGTCAAGATGAGGGTGATAGGCCGGGGTGGGGGTCGGGAGGTCAGGAAGAAGATTGCAGGTTAGGAAGGCGGTGCTGAGTTCGAGGGTTGGGACTGAGACAAGGTGGGGGGAGGGGAAATGAGGAAACTGGAGAAATCTGAGTTCATCCCTTGTGGTTGGAGTGTTCCTAGGCGGAAGATGAGGCGCTCTCCCTCCAACTGTCATGTTGCCATGGTGTGGCGATGGAGGAGTCCAAGGACCTGCATGTCCTTGGTGGAGTGGGAGGGGGAGTTGAAGTGTTGAGCCACAGGGTGGTTGGGTTGGTTGGTCCAGGTGTCCCAGAGGTGTTCTCTGAAACGTTCCGCAAGTAGACGGCCTGTCTCCCCAATATAGAGGAGGCCACATCGGGTGCAGCGGATGCAGTAAATGATGTGTGTGGAGGTGCAGGTGAATTTGTGGCAGATATGGAAGGATCCCTTGGGGCCTTGGAGGGAAGTAAGGGGGGAGGGGGGGGCAGTTGCAGGGGAAGGTGGCGGGAGTGGAGGTTGGGTTGGTGGGGGGTGTGGGCCTGACAAGGGAGTCACAGAGGGAATGGTCTTTTCGGAATGCTGATAGGGGAGACAAGGGAGGCACGGTAGTAGTTTGGCGCACCGACCTTTACACCGCTGACGCTAAAAGCCAGCTTGCGGACATGTCCTCCTACTGCCCCCTTGACCATGATCCCACCTCCCACCACCAAACCATCATCTCCCAGACCATCCATAATCTCATCACCTCAGGGGATCTCCCATCCACCGCCTCTAACCTCATAGTCCCACAACCCCGCACCGCCCGTTTCTACCTCCTGCCTAAAATCCACAAACCTGACTGCCCCGGCCGACCCATTGTCTCAGCCTGCTCCTGCCCCACTGAACTCATCTCTGCGTACCTAGACACGGTCCTGTCCCCCTTTGTCCAAGAACTCCCCACCTAGGTTCGGGACACCACCTACACCCTCTACCTCCTCCATGATTTTCGCTTCCCTGGTACTCAAAGCCCTCCGCTTCTTCCTTTCCACTGACACCCTCCTTCGACTGACTGAACTGGTCCTCACTCTGAACAACTTCCCTTTCCAATCCTCCCACTTCCTCCAAACCAAAGGAGTAGCCATGGACACCCGCATGGGCCCCAGCTATGCCTGCCTCTTTGTAGGATATGTGGAACAGTCCATCTTCCGCAGCTACACTGGCACCACCCCCCCACCTTTTCCTCCGCTACATCGGTGACTAATGGTGCTGCCTCGTGCTCCCATGAGGAGGTTGAACAGTTCATCCACTTTCCCAATACTTTCCACACCGACCTCAAATTCACCTGGACCGTCTCAGACTCCCCCCTGCCCTTCTTAGACCTCTACATTTCTATCTCAGGCGAACGAATCAACATGGACATTTATTATAAACCGACCGACTCCCACAGTTACCTAGACTACACCTCCTCTCACCCTGCCCCCTGTAAAAACAGCATCTCGTATTCCTAATTCCTTTGTCTCCGTCGCATCTGCTCCCAGGAGGACCAGTTCCAATACCGAACAACCCAGATGGCCTCCTTCTTCAAAGACCGCAATTTCCCTCCAGACATGGTCGACGATGCTCTCCACCACATCTCTTCCACTTCCCGCTCCTCCACCCTTGAGCCCCGCCCCTCCAATCGCCACCAGGACAGAACCCCACTGGTCCTCACCTACCACCCCACCAACCTCCATATACATCATATCATCTGTCGTCATTTCCGCCACCTCCAAACGGACCCCACCACCAGGGATATATTTCCCTCCCCTCCCCTATCAGCGTTCCGAAAAGACCACTCCCTCCGTGACTCCCTTGTCAGGTCCACACCCCCCCACCAACCCAACCTCCACTCCCGGCACCTTCCCCTGCAACCGCAAGAAATGCAAAACTTGCGCCCACACCTCCCCCCTTACTTCCCTCCAAGGCCCCAAGGGATCCTTCCATATCTGCCATAAATTCACCTGCACCTCCACACACATCATTTACTGCACTCGCTGCACCAGATGTGGCCTCCTCTATATTGGGGAGACAGGCCGCCTACTTGCGGAACGTTTCAGAGAACACCTCTGAGACACCCAGACCAACCAACCCAACCACCCCGTGGATCAACACTTCAACTCCCCCTCTCACTCCACCAAGGACATGCAGGTCCTTGGACTCCTCCATCGCCCGACAATTGCAACACGACGGCTGGAGGAAGAGCGCCTCATCTTCCGCCTAGGAACCCTCCAACCACAAGGGATGAACTCGGATTTCTCCAGTTTCCTCATTTCCCCTCCCCCCACCTTGTCTCAGTCCCAACCCTCGAACTCAGCACCACCTTCCTAACCTGCAATCTTCTTCCTGACCTCTCCGCCCCCACCCCCACTCCGGCCTATCACCCTCACCTTGACCACCTTCCACCTATCGCATTTCCAACACCCCTCCCTCAAGTCCCTCCTCCCTACCTTTTATCTTAACCTGCTGGACACACTTTCCTCATTCCTGAAGAAGGGCTTATGCCCGAAACATCGATTCTCCTGTTCCTTGGATGCTGCCTGACCTGCTGCACTTTTCCAGCAACACATTTCCAGCTCTGATCTCCAGCATCTGCAGTCCTCACTTTCTCCTACTAACTTTCAGTTCCAGAGTTTTCTTTTTAAGAAACGAAATGAATTTAAACTGCACCAACTGTTGTGGTGGGGCTTGAATCCATGACCACTATGCTATCTGGATTAATATAATAGCATCATAACCAGGAAACCACCCCCAACATTGGCAAAATCAAGTGATTCAAACAGCTTGCCCACACAATAATAATCAATAATCACAACAATACAACTGTTGCTGTTTTGAACCAACATCCACTCTACCTGGGTCAAGAACCATCTTCCCAGCTGTATCCTTCTGATCTTCAGCTACTGACACACTGATGAAGCGACGGTGTCGCACAGGGCTGGTCCGAGTGGTACAGATTGGTTGGGGAATCAGGCGCGATGGCTGGCTCTCCTGACATTAAACAAAGGACATGCTCACCATCAGTGTTAGAGAAGCAAATCCTTTTACACATACAGGCTGTTTGTAGGCCAGTCACCAAGTTATTAAATTAGACCTGCCATGTCACACCCTTGGGTGATCACGCTCCAAAGGAAAGGGTGCCTGGAGTAGAATTTGCAATCACTAACTGCCCATATTGTTCACATTCCCACGTAGGAATCTACTAGTTGCTGCTCTCCAGATGAAGCCCAGTTCTTCCACAGAGTGGAAACATATCCTGGGACATTGGTGCTTATCACTAAATGGGCTGTCAGAGAGTAGTCACACTCTAATGTCTTATCAGGTCATTATCTCATCAGCAATTTGGGAGATTACTGTTGTGCTAGTCATCAAGTTCCTGAAATGTAAGGAGGTGGAGGATTATTTCCTTTGTTAACATGGATGCTGAACTCAACCACTCACCATCATGACAAGCCATTTTCTATCAGTCTATCTCCATCCATTACAATTCACTTCTGAACAAAATGATTTTACATCAACCCTCCTGGATGAGGAGTACTCACAAACATATAAAAACAAATGCCCAGAAGCAAGTGGACATCCAGGTACAGAAAGTTAACGACCGAGTGGGAAGCAGTTCACAGAGAAAGAGAAAGAGACATGCCAACTGCCTTCATTTTCACTGAGGACAGAACAGGGGCTGCTTCCTCTCACCTGAATAACTCCTGGAAAACCTCTAACCATCAGCTTGCAGAATACCACCCACCACCCCTCTCAAACTCCACCCCACGCAAATCAGCCATTCCACATCTTCAGAGACAGTCCTTCAGAACTTTGTATTCACTGTGGGTCAGAACAGAGCTTTCATTCAGGAGCTCATCAAGAGGAACAGAGATGACAGAAACCTCAGCTCTCTACATGCAGAAGTTTGAAATCCTATTGTGTAATGCTGGCAAATGTAACTGTTACTGCTTCCCAATAGCATCTTCCACTCTTCTCTCACTGCCAACAGTCTACAAGATGCCCTACTCACTCCTCAACCTGTTTGACACCACTTTTGACTGAAGGTTAATGCCAGACCCTGTGCACAGGGTGGGCTAGGATGGACAATTTAAGTGCTGTGCAACTTTGACACATTTGGGTATAAATCAATTTTGCTAAGTGAACAAAATTCGCAGATCCAATGCAACTTTGCAGTGGAACGCTGTAGGAGGTATGCTGCAATCACACTGGCGCTGCCAGAACAGACAGCACTCTGCTTACGTGCCCCATGCGCCCACCCCCCCGATTCCACATATTGTTGCTGGGCATTCCACATGCCCAGCAGCATGACTGGAACTGCCATCCCATCTGCATTATGCTGCAGAAGGAATCTTGGCCCTTTGAATCGTGTAATCAGGTGAAGCTTACTTTCACTCAACAAAAGGAGCTGTAAGATTTCCTTTCAGCAGCTGAGTTTCCTGTGGGCAGGGGAAACTTTGAACTCTAACGTAAAAGTGCAAAGAATCAGGGATGGCATTTTTGCACCAGGGGTTCTGACAAGGTCACAACAGGAGATCGAGAGAACTCCTGGAGAAACTGCAGGCATCTAACTACAGGTTCTCGAACAGAGATAATGATGAAACAGTCACCTGATTGAAGAGCTCATTGGTCAGGCCAAGGTAGTTATGCAGAGCCACGAATGTCACTCTCTGTAGCCGGACCATGATAATCTGGGAAAGATATAAAAATAATTCAGCAGTGAGTGGGTGCCTTTGGTTTAAGTAACCATCATAGAACACATTCGGTAGTATGAAACTGGAACTTTGCTGCAAGAAAACTTGTAGTCAAAGCCCTTTGTCTTGCACTCAATTAATGCCTGTCACCTTTTTGTTGAGTTCAAACAGGCCTAGAGAGTGCAAAGACCTCTTTCTGTGTGCAAACAGGGCCCCATGCTTTGTACCATGTAGCTTCCAATACATGCAAGTGTGCCACACTCAACCCAAATGACAACCCTCAATTAGCAATCAGTGTAATTCTTTACACACTCGGGATTATCTCGCAAATACAGTCCAATTGCAAAATCCTGCATACTGTTAGACACTATGTTGATTTTCAGCTATACTTAGTTTCATTTTGTTGTAATATGGCTCAGATGTTGCTCCTGATTGATCTCAAATGTGTGAAAAAAAAGCAAAGGATGTGGCTGTGCAAGTGGTTGCTGTGGCCATCACACTGTATCCTGATAAAATCAGAGGTGCAGATCAAAGGCACACAATGTGTTCCAGGGACTTTCAGACCTCACTTTTGCTGCCTTCTTATTTCTGTGTGTTAAAGCAAGAGTCAATATTTCAGTAACACACATATTGGCCCATAACTATTCCAAACAGGCACTCCGGTAATAGGCAAGAAACAATGCAACCGTATAGGAATCATTAAAAGGACACTCTTCTAATCTGGTTGAGAAACTTCAATTCAACTTATTCAATCTGATAAATTAGACAGGCAATGAAGAACCTACCATACTGCTCAATGAAAGTGAAATAGCTCATTTCAATACAGTGAATCTAAGCATCTTTCCTATCAAAATGGTCTGATGCCTTCAGCGTTTCAAGCCTGTTCCAATATTGATGGGCTTTCTGCAATCTAACTCCATTTATCAGCCAAAGCCCCATACCCTTTGGAATAACCAAAACCTTACAAATAACACTTGATCTTTCACCAATTGCTGTCTGCAGAATAATTCCAAGGTTCTACTAATCTCAAACAATTTTAAACTTCACTTCTGAAAGACTATCCTCCCTTAGCCTGAGACCCATCCAAACAGCAAAAATAGATTGCTTTCCATCTTCCTCCTCTGTTCCCCTTAATAGCTTCAATATTTTGAGTGAAGTCCAGGGGAACACAATCCTAGTTTGTTTATGGAAGATTCTTAATTCTCCAGATACAACCTGACCAGGGTACTGTAAGATCTGAAGCTTACTGCTAAGCCTCTAGGTGGGTCAGTGGTTAGCATTGCTGCCTCATAGTGCCATGGACCCAGCTTTGAATCCACCATTGGGTGTGACAGTCTGCGTGGAGTTTGCATCTTCTCCCTGTGTCCCTGTTTCCTCCCACAGTCCAAGGATGTGCAGGTCGGTGGCGTGGCATTGGAAAATTGCCCATAGTATACAGGGATGTGCAGACTATGTGGATTAGCCATGGTAAATGCAAGGTTAGAAGGATTGAGTTGGGGGGGGTTGGAATGCTCTTTGGAGCATCAGTAGGTTGAATTGCCTGCTCCACACTCTATGATACAAGACCCACATTCGACGAACCTTGGTTTATTTATCTCAGATGCTGCCAAACCTGCTGAGCTTTTCCAGCAACATCTGTGTTTGTTTACTTCTGCATCTGTTCACAACAGTTTAATGATCTACATACCTCTGCTGTTTATAGTTTTTCACCATTTAGAAAGTATTTTGTTCTATCCTTTTCATTTCCAAAGTAGATGACTGCATCTTTGCTCAGTGTCTCCATCTATCAAGGTCTCCACGTAATTTCATTATCATTTGCTTCTGTCTACACTGCTAACCAACATTGCCTGCCTTTGTGTCATCAGCAAATTTAGACATGTGGCTTTCTATCCCATCATCCAAGTTGTTCATAAATTTTGTGAATAGTTCAGACCAAAATGGATCCTACCTCCCCATTCAGTGCAAAGCAATCAACATACCTACCTAATGGAATTCATGCCCTAAACCCTCATTGTTCCTACTTTCCTACCCCTACCTGTCTTCCAAAGCTTTGACCATCATTTTCTCAATTCCATGAAATACACCTTAAAGTTTACCAGATTGAATCAAACAGAATTTGTAGAAAACACAACACATATTATATATGTATGTGTATAGGACTTGGATTCAGGGAAGCAGTTTTAATTTTCCTAACTTTGCAACAATATTATTGCCAAGTCCAGTACCTGTTAAGTTCAGGATTAAGGAGCACATGCTTGGTTTCTAGAAGAGTCCGAAACATAAGCTCCCTACTCCAAAACAACTGGCCTCAGCATTCCCTATAGACGTTAATCATGTTCAGTGAGGGCATACACACATTTATTTTTGCAGAAAAGGAATAAACGTTTGCTCAGCCAAAGCTCTCACCTGTACTACTCTGACCAGGCTTTCAGGATACTTCTCAAATATTGTCTGAAATGCCTCCACTGGTAAACAAAGCACAGTCGATTCTTCAGCTGCTCGAGCCGATACCGTCTTGTACGGTCGTTGGTGACCCTGGCAGAATTCAAAAGCACCCAGAATTATTTCCATCCCTCATTCAAGAACACACGGCACTCCCACAGACAATGCCTGCAAGTATTTCCACTCAAACTGCAAATCTGAGTGTGGATCACAAAGTCATTAGAACAAACCCAGACACTGGGTAAAACGTAAACTCCCAGAAACTGGAGCTAATAGCCACAATTATTTGAGAGTGTATTTGAATTTATCAATGGATTTCAGTAGATGTGCGAGGTTTTCAAAGTTTGAGGATTTGAGGCAATGATATTTACAAACAGTGAATGAGCAAGTGCAGCGAGTGGGGAGGAACTGCCAATCAAAACATCATGCTGAAACGCACTCACTTACCGTTATAACATCAAGAATGCTCAGCAAACTATGCACACTATCACCAGGGAAAATCTCCTTCACAACACACTCCTTTCCATCCTGCAGAAAAATACAAACAACAAAAAATATCTGCATGGTTCTAGGACTGCGAGAGGCTGAGAATCCTGTTCTACAGTCACACCCCACACAATGATAAACCTTTACAAACACCTTCAATATCATATCCTTGCCCCCAAGGTCATAAGAAAAATAAAATTTAACAATAATGCCAGGATTTATCTCCTGCAAAAACGAAACCTTTCTTCATATTTGAATGCTACCTTGTGCAGAAAGACAGGCCTCTGGATTACAAAAAGGTTCTGTATTGCAGCTGAGTGTATCTTACAAATAAACATTCCCTCTTTAAAAAGGTGCGTTACATATGTCTCAGTGATGTAGACAGAGGCCATTAGAGATTGTTCTATGACAGAAATGGGATATTTATTCAAGACTTCACCAGTATACTGAGGAGACAATGGTGTTCTGGTAATGCAACATCCTGTTAGCCCACAGACCCAGATTAATGGTCTGGTTAAATGGTTTAAGTTATGCCAGTTGCTAGAACTTAAACTCTATTACTAAATCTTGCATTATGAAGCTAGTGTATGGTGACCATCAATAGTTGTTGAAAGGCTCAATCTGCTGCTTGGACTCAGTTTGGCCGGGATGTGACACCAGACCCAGAGGAATGTGGCTGATTCTTACTGCGCTCTGAAATAGTTTGGGCAAACCACTCAGTTCGAGGCAACTGAGGACAGGCGATGAATGCTGGCCATCCCATGGAAACATTAAAACTCTCTACTTTCCCAACCTCTATTAAGAAACTCTGCTGTTCCTATACAGTCCTGTGCATGAACTCCCCACTAACCACTTCAACGCATTCCCTTTTTACTGTTTTAATGGCCCGTTTCATCCACTCTGACACACCTAGATTCAACCAGCCCCCCCCTCCCCTGCGGAAACCCCCACATCACCCCTCGCCTTTCCCATTCATCAAGCTGCTTTCTCTTGGATGGTGTTGAGCTTCGAGTGTAATTGAAGCTGCACCCATGCAGGCAAGTGGAGAACATTCCATCATCTGCTTGATCTGTGACTTGGAGTTGGTGCACAAGATTTAAGGCAGCAGGAGGTGAGTACCTTCCTGACAGAACTCCTAGTGTCCCCAGTTAGGACCAGAATCAAGAGCACAGCAAGCACATTTCTAAAAGGAGCTGTCCAATCATTATAACATTGCAGTGTTAGTACAATTCAGTATAAAGGATATTCTGTTTGCTTTGAATCAATGAGCTCCTTTAAAATTTACTACATTAAAAATCAGTTGAGCTAATACCTGACAGAAAATAGTGAGCAGCCACTTGTGTGTCTTTCTCTAGGCCAAACTTACAGTTCCCATCAGGCTGAGCTCCAGCTTGCCATCTTGTACCACGTAGATGCTGTTGTCTGCCTGACCCAGTCGGAAGACGTACTCCCCCTGTTGGAACTGCTGGAAGACCATGTGTTTACACAGCTCCAGAAACAGAGGCTTCTCAAAATGGCCAAGAACTCTACAGGGGGCAAGAAATATCAACATTAGATACTGACCCTATCGGACCCTGTATTTTGGCAGTTATTAGATTTTCAGGGTTTCAATGAATGAGTGCAATCTGAATAGTTAACATGTTGCTCAAGTGACAAAAAAAAGATATGTTTGGGTGCATATTGGAAATGTAGATATGGGTACACATTAAAGAGACTCGCTTGTGGCATAGTGGTAGTGTCCCGTCCCCGAATCTGGAGGCCCATGTTCAAGTCCCACCTGCTCCAAAGTTCTGTAATAACATCTCTGACCAGGATGCTTAGAAAAAAAAGCATCAACATACATTAGGTGTGTATTAAAGCTCTGGGCTAAACTTCTGGGGTTCTCTCTCTCTCCCTCTCCCTCTCACTTTCTCTATTTGTTTGCTTCCTGGAGAATTGCCAGTTCCCTCAAAATCCATTATGTTCTTGAGAACCTCTTCCCTTCCAGTCAGAAACGCTGCTGAAGTGAACCTGTGCTGGTTTCAGCCCACAGAATCATACAATGCCTCCAGTGTGCAAACAGATCACATGATCCTCCAAAGAGTTACCCACCCAGACCCATTCCCCTCCCCTATTACTCTACATTTCCCCTGACTAATGCACCTAATCTATACACCCCTGAACACCATGGGTAATTCAACATAGCCAATCCACCTAACCTGCACATCTTTGGATGGTGGGAGGAAACTGGAGCGCCCGGAGGGAACCCATGTAGACACGGGGAGAATATGCAAACTCCACACAAACACAATCATCCGAGGCTAGAATTGAACCCATATCGCTGGCGCTGCGAGGTAGCCGTGCGAACCATAGAGTCACCATGCCAATCTTTACTGCAAAGAAAGCTAAAAAGCTCTTCAACTGGGCTGACCTACTTGAACCCCGTTTCAATGTCCCTTTCCTCACTCAGAGGGGTCCTGGGTTACAATCATCCTTAGATTCCAGTGAACTATGTTTTGCACAGCATAGCCTGCATATCAACATGCCTCAAATGGTACAATTAGAGTATAATTAACTGCAAGAATATTTACATTTACACCACTGAATCTGCTGGGATAGGTGGAGTGAATCAAATTTCCTTCAGAAAACTGAAATAAAGCTGCATGACACAAGTTCACTTGACTGGTTCCTGTAACGAAGGGGCTTGTCTTATGAAGAAAGGTTGAACTCATTGGAATTGCTGGAACCCCTTTCAGCTCCAGTGATTAAAAAGTGCCACATAAGAGATAATTGTTTGAAACATGCACATGGGATTGAGGATGATATACTAATGTGGATTGTGATGGTTAACAGACAGGTAACGCCGTAGATTCTGGGTAATCCAAGACGGAGGACGAGAGAAAATCATGGCTGAGAGAGCTGCTTCTTTTTTGAGGATTTTTCTTTCCCTGTGTTGGAGCTGATTTCCTCGATTTTGTGGAGCAGTAATTACTGTTTTGTAAGCTGTTTTGGAGAAAGATCAAAGCAAGGTAATTTAAAACAGGAGAGGGAGCAGGGACCACGTCGGAGGTGAAAAAAAAGCATCAGTGAACCTGCACAGCTGTCTGACCAAGCAGTGAACTTTCACAGACAACTGCCTCTGCTGTTCGTTTCAAATATCTCTGGGCATGGAGCTCTGTCTAAGAAAAATAAAGAAAGAGCAAACTTCACAGCTGACCTTGGAGAATCTCAATATGGGGAGTTCCTCACAGCAGGGCAACAGCTTAGCAGTTTATTCAATCTAATCATACACTGTTTGGAAATCTTTAAGGTGAGTAGGGCTTTTTAAAATATATTTATTCAGATCTGTCTCTAGATTAAATTGTTTTTAAAAATATAAAACATAGGTATTAAGTTAGCCTGGAGCAGTGGTTTTTTTTTAACCGCAGTAAGGCTGTGCTATATTCTGAGTCAGTAGGTTGTTAAGGTGCAGAGATAGTTTTTAGTGAGTGATTTGCTCTTTCTGTCGAATGTGAGAGATTACTGTTACTGATGATTATGACTGCAGGAAGTATGATTGGTTACAAATCCTATTGCATCGCATGGGCAGGTTGGAGCAGCAGCTCGAGGCAATGAGGAATATCCAGGAGCTCGGGGCTGTGATGGGTGGCACTTTCAGGAAGATAGACAAACCACAGATACAGTCAGGTAGGTGGGTTACCCACCACCCCCTCCCACCCCCCCCTCCCCTCCCACCCCCCCTCCCCCCAACTCCCGGGAAGGTAAGAGGGGGAGGTAGGTAGTGCAGGAGCTCCTGTGGCTACCCTTCATCTCAAACAAGTATGCTGTTTTGGTGATGGCCTCTCAGGGGAATGTAGCATTGACAGCCAGATTTCGGAGACTGGCTCAACTGTAAACAAGGGGTACGCAAGATTCCCAGAGATCAATTGGGATAGGGGACTGGCTAGTCAGAGGCACAGCCAGACATTTCTGTGGCCAATAAAGAGATGTCAGAATGATGTGTTGCCTCCCTGGAGCCAGAATCAAGGACGTCTTAGAGAATCATAGAATCCTTATAGTGTGGAAACAGGCCCTTCAGCCCAGCAGGTCCACACCGACCCTCTGAAGACTATCCCACCCAGACCCATTCCCCTATTACTCTACATTTCCCTCTGACTAATGCACCTAACACTATGGGCAATTTAGCATGGCCAATTCACCTGACCTGCACATCTTTGGACTGTGGGAGGAAACCGGAGCACCCGGAGGGAACCCATGTAGACACAGGGAGAATGTACAAACTCCACACAGACAGTCACCCGAGGCTGGAATCGAACCCGGGTCCCTGGCGTTGCGTGGCAGCAGTGCTCACCACTGAGCCACCACACCACCCCTCTTTTTAAGCAAAAATCAAACATGCCCCATCAATTCTACCTTGCTTCTAAATGAGGTTGTAAACGATCTGTAAGTAACCCCCTCCAGCCCCTTGAACGATACCAGTAATCCCCAAGGATCTCCACTTTGCTGAGGAACTGGTCTACTCGTAACCCAGCCCCTATCCCCCGGTTCAGGTCGCCTTGGTGAGACAGACCCAGATAGTGTTAATAACCAGGTGGGAGAACACTGTCTCAGAAGTTACTGAACAATAACGCCGAGGCAGAGTGCGCAGAACATTCTCAAAGGGGAAAGGGACCATCTGCAGGTCATTGAATACATTGGAACCAACAACATAGGAAGAGAAAAGGACGAGATTCTGCGCAGAGAATATAGGAAATTATGCAGAAATTTTAAAAAAAGAGATCCTCAAGAGAAGTAATACCTGGATTACTCCCAGTGCTATGAGCTAGTGAGGGTAGGAATGGGAGGATAAAGCAGATGAATGCATGGCTGAGGAGCTAGTGCAGGGGAGAAGAATTTTTGGATCATTGGAGTCTCTTCTGAGGTAGAAGTGACCTGTCTAAGGAGGACGGATTGCACCTGAATTGGAAGGAGACTGATATACAGGGAGGAAGATTTGCTAGAGCCACTGGGGAAGAGTTAAGCTAGTAGAGGGATAGGGATGGGGAATTAAGGGGTCTGAGGCTGGCGCAATTGGGAAAGGGAGGTGGTCAAATAGTCAAGGCACACAGGAGCAAAGCAGAGATTAAGGTAGATTAGATTAGATTCTCTACAGTGTGGAAACAGGCCCTTCAGCCCAACCAGTCCACACCGACCCTCCGAAGAGTAACCCACCCAGACCTATTTCCCTCTGACTAATGCACCTAACACTGTGGGTAATATAGCATGGCCAATTCACCTGACCTGCACATCTTCGGACTGAGAGGGGAAACCAGAGCACCCGGAGGAAACCCATGCAGACACAGGGAGAATGTGCAAACTCACACAGACAGTCGCCAGGGGCTTGAATCGAACCTGGGATCCTCATGCTGTGAGGCAGCAGTGCTAACCACTGAGCCACCGTGCCGCCTAAACCACTGACTGATTAATTAATCTGCATTTATTTCAATGTGAAAGGCCTACCAGGTAACGCAGATAACCACAGAGCATAGTTAGGAGCATGGGACTAGGATATCATAGCTATTACAGAGACATGGCTCAGGGATGGACAGGAATGGCAGTTTCATGTTCCAGAGTATTGATGCTATAGGAAGGATAGAAATGGGGAATGAGAGAGGAGGGAGAGTGGAGTTTTTAAATTAGGATTAACATTACTTCTATACTTCGGCAGAATATTCCAGGGACTACGTTCAGTGAAGTTATTTGGGTGGAACAGAGAAATAAAAAAGGGATGATCACCTTCTTGGGATTGCATTGGAATGGTCGGCCTAACATACAATGAACGGCTGAGGATCCTGGAATTGTATTCATTAGGGTTTAGAGGGTGAGGGGAGATCTAATAGAAACTTACAGTATAATGCATGGCTTAGAAAGGGTTTATGCTGGGAAGTTGTTTCCGTTAGGTGGGGAGACTAGGATCTGTGGGCACAGCCTTAGTATTAGAGGGGGTCTACTTAGAACAGAGACATTTCTTCAGCCAGACAGTGGTGGGCCTGTGGAATTCATTGCCACGGAGCACAGTGGAGGTGGAGACGTTAAATGTCTTCAAGGCAGAGATTGATAAATTCTTGATCTTGCAAGGAATTAAGGGCTACGGGGAGAATGCAGGTAAGTGGAGTTGAAATGCCCATCAGCCATGATTAAATGGCAGATTAGACTCGATGGGCTGAATGGCCTTACTTCCACTCCTATGTCTTACGGTATTATAGATTCCCCAATAACCAGCCAGAAGTTGAGAAGCAAATTTGTAAGGAGATCTCAGTTAACTGTAAGAATAATAGGGTGGTAATGGTAGGGGATTTTAACTTTTCCAAACATAGACTGGGACTGCCATAGTGTTAAAGGATTGGATGTAGAGAAATTTGTTAAGTATGTATAAGACAATTTTCTGATTCAGTATGTGGATGTATCTACTAGAGAAGGAGCAAACTTTAACCTCCTGTTGGGAAATAAGGCAGGACAGGTGACTGAGGGGTCAGTGGGGGAGCACTTTGGAGCAAATGTGCATAATTCTATTAGTTTTAAAACAGTGATGAAAAAGGATAGACCAGATCTAAAAGTTGAAGTTCTAAATTGGAGGAAGGCCAATTTTGAGGGTATGGGGCAAGGACTTTTAAAAGCTGATTGGGGGCAGATGTTCACAGGTAAAGGGATAGCTGGAAAATGGGAAGCCTTTGGGAATTAGATAACGAGAATCCAAAGACAGTGTGGTGCTGTCAGGGTGAAAAGAAAGGATGGTCGGCATAGGGCATGCTGGATGACTAGAGAAATTGAGGATCTGGTCAAGTATAAGGAACCATATGTCAGGTATGGACAGCTTATAATCCCTAGAGGAGTATAAGCTTAGTAGGGGTATGCTTAAGAGGGAAATCAGGAGGGCAAAAAGGGGACATGAGATAGCGTTAACAAATAGGGTTAAGGAGAATGCAAAAGAGTTTCTACAAATAAATTAAGGACAAAAGAGTAATTAGGGAGAGAATAGGGCTCCTCAAAGATCAACAAGGTAGCCTTTGTGTGGAGCCGCAAGAAATGGGGGAGATACTAAAGTAGTATTTTGCATCAGTGTTTACTGTGGAGAAGGACATGGAAGCTAGAGAGCTTGGGGAAACATAATAGTGATATTTTGAAAAGTGTCCATATTACAGAGGATGAGGTGCTGGACATCTTAAAATACATTAAGGTAGATAAATCCCCAGGACCTGATCAGGACCTGGAACTTTGTGGGAAGCTAGGGAAGTGATTGCTGGGTCCCTGGTGGAGATATTTGGATAAGTGAAAGTCACAGGTGAGATGCCAGAAGATTGGAGGTTGGCTAACGTGGTGCCACTATTTAAGAAAAGTGATAAGGAAAAGCTAGGGAACTATAGACCAGTGAGCCTGACATTGGTAGTGGGCAAGTTGTCGGGGTCCTGAGGGACAGGATTTACATGCATTCGGAAAGGCAAGGACTGATTAGGGATAGTCAACATGGCTTTGTGTGTGGGAAGTCATGTCTCACAAACTTGATTGAGTTTTTTGAAGAAGTAACAAAAAGGATTGATGAGGGCAGAGTGGTAGATGTGATCTCTATAGAAAGGCGTAAGACAAAGTTCCCCATGGGAGACTGGTTAGCAAGGTTAGATCTTACGGAATACAAGGAGAACTAGCTCAAAGGTAGAAGACAGAGGGTGGTGGCAGAGGATTACTTTTCACACTGGGGGCCTGTGACCAATGGAGTGTCATAGGTATTGGTGCTGGGTTCACTGGTTTTTGTAATTTATAAAAATGATTTGGATGTGAATTTGGGGGTATGGTTAGAAAATTTGCAGATGACACCAAAATTGGTGGTGTAGTGGACAGCGAAGGTTACCTCAGACCTTGATCAGATGGGCCAATGGGCTGTGGAGTGGCAAACAGAATTTAATTTAGATAAATGTGAGGTGCTATATTTTGGCAGTGTAAATCAGGGCAGGACTTATACACTTAATGGTAAGGTCCTCATGGGTGTAGTGAACAACGAGGCCTTGGAATGCAGGTTCACAGTTCCTTGAAAAATGGAGTTGCAGGTAGGCAGGGTGGTGAAGGTGTCATTTGGTCAGTGCACTACGTATAGGAGTTGGGAGGTCATATCCTGTCCAGCTGTCACATTAGTTAGGCCACTTCTGGAATACTGTATTCAATCTTGGACTCTCTGGTTTGGAAAGATGTTGTGAAACTTGAAAGGTGCAGAAAAGATTTACAAGGATGTGCCAGGGTTGGAGGAATTGCGCGTTAGGGAGAGGTTGAATATGCTGGGGCTGTTTTCCCTGGAGCGTCAGAGGCTGAGGGGTGACCTTACAGGGGTCTTTTCCCTGTGGTGGGGGAGTCCAGAACTGGAGGACATCAATTTAAGGTAAGAGGGGGAAGATTTAAAAGGGACCTAAGGGGCAACTTTTTCATGCAGAGAGTGGTGTATGTATGGAATGAGCTGCCAGAGGAAGTGGTGGAGGCTGGTACAATGACAACATTTAAATGGCATCTGGATGGGTATATGAATAGGAAGGGTTTAGATAAATATGGGCCAAGTGCTGGAAAATGGGACTAGATCAATTTAGGATATCTGTTCGGGATGGACGAGTTATAACGAAGGGTCTGAATGTCGATACGATGTTAGGTATAAATTGGTCTTTTGCAGAATGGAAAGCAGTAACAAACGGGGCATTGCAGGGATCAGTCCTTGGGCCCTCATCAAACATAATACTTATCAACAACTTGGATGATGGAATCGAAACGCAAGTTTGATTTTCGCTTATTGACAACATAAAACTAGGTGGGATTCTGAGCGGCAAGCAAGATCAAAAGAGTTCTCGAGGCAACTTAGAGAAGCTGATTGAGCAAACAAATACTTGACAGATCAATATGCTGCGTGAAGTTATCCAATTTAGTAAGAGAACAGAATAGTAGAGTATTATTTAAACAGTGATAAATTAAGAAATATTAGTGTACAGAGGGATCTGGTTGTCCTCATCCATTGGCTCCCTGAAAGCAAGCATGTAGATGCAGCAAGCAGTTAGGAAGGCAAATGGTATCCTGGCCTTCATTGCAAGAGGGTTCCAGTGCATGTGTAAGGAATGGGTGAGACCACACCTGGAATATTGCGTGCAGTCTCCTTATCTAAGAAGAAATATTCTCTCCGCGTACAGAGAGTGTCATGAAGGTTCCCCAGACTGATTCCTGGAACGATGGGTACATTGTACAAGGAGAGATTGGGCCAGTTGGACCCGTAATTACTATGTTTACAAGAACGAAAGGGGATTTCATTGACACACATCAAAGTTTGACAGGGCTGGATAGACTGGACGCGGGAATCGTTTTCTCCCTGGCTGGGAGTCCACAATGAAGGGATCGCTATTTCAGGACATGGCACATATCATTCCGGATGGAGAAATGGGGCAATTTTCTTCACTCAGAGGATGGTGGACCTGTGGAATTCTCTCAGCTGTGTAAGTCAAACCACTGGATACAGTTCAGAAAGAACAATTTCTCCAGTCGAAAGGTGTCAGCGGGTAGCTGGAGAAAGCGAGAGCAAGAGCATGGCATTAAACGGGAGGGTCAGCCATGTTCACACTGAATATAAGAATGGGCCTGATCATTCAAAATAGCCGATTCCTTCTCCCATTTTCTACACTTCAAAGCTGTGCACTTGACTTGAAACTAAGTAACAGTTCCTTCACTACCACGGAGTCAAAATCCTGGAACTCTCTTCCTAAAGCCACAATGGGTGTAACTTGGGGATGGACAATAAAGGCCAGGCCCAGCCATTGAAGCTCACATCCCATGACTAAACGCTAAAAACAAAAAATAAAAAAAAGCTATTGCAATCCCAAGAAACATTCCTTCCAGCCTGAAAAACACTGCCTGCGGTTTCCAGTCACTCGGCCAATTCTGTATCACACTGCCACTGTCACTTTGTTCCACAAACTTCAACTTTGCTGACCAGCCAGTTATTTGGCACTATATTGTATTCTGCACTTCTCCATTGACACAGCAGAATGTTAAAGAGTAGTTAATCCCACGCCAATTCTTCACAATGTGCAGGATTGTGACATGTAACTTATGCTTTGATCAAATATGTTCCAATATGAAAACTCAATCTATCTTTTCCTTAAATATGACTGGGTGGTGCCCCTTTACAAAAAGGATAAGTACTTTCAGGAGGTTACCTGACGTTCTTCAGCATGTACAGGACTTCCAAAGGCAAGTGAGAGCTGGCAACATCGAACTCAGTCAGGTCAGCCTCGAGAACAGAGGGAGGGGGCTCCTTCGGCTGCAGGGTCGGAACTTCCTTGTTAATGTGTAAGAACCTGTGCAGGATGCAGGGTACAAAGAAATCCTTTAGACATGGAGACAGAGACTGCATGGCCCAGGCAGGGAGGCTTCAACACAATGACTTTGCTGCACTCTGTTTCAATCATTCAGGCTTTTTATACCTGTTACACTATTATTTTACTTACAGATTTCTATCAATCAGACAATAGATAATCCTTGATATACAAACTCAGTCAACATTCAGCATTTGGTTGAAGCAATCACTCAGACTGGACTAAAGACAAACTCGCCCAAATACTAGTTCACCTGAAAGGCATCTTCTGCAAACTTTCACAGCTGCGGTCCCTGCCCTGACAGGTCAGGGAGGGGAGGGGTTGAACTACCCTTGGCGCAGAGTTACTGAACAATTAAATCATTGACAAACTCACACCAGGTATTATAGTAAGCTGATTGATCCTCCGCCAATCCACGTGCAGAACCACAGTCATGTGTGACTGGTTGTATTTTAATCACAATCCCCGACAGTAACACTGCTGCTTGGTGACTTCCGGTCAAGGACTACAGATTATCAACCAGCACTGAGAGGGAAGTTTTAATCCATCTGCATGAACAGTACATGCATTCACTCTTAACTCACTTTTCCAAACAGATACCAGTAAACAAGGATCTACTGACTTAAGGGTATGATTATTCCAGGAATGACGAAGAGAAAGACTGAGGTTTAAATATGGTCATTTGTAACACTGTTTTCATTGCATGCTTTAGAGGTGCCGGTGTTGGCCATGGGTGGACAAAGTTAAAAATCACAATACCAGGTTATAGTCCAACAGGTTAGAGCCAACCAAAGATTGTAGTGGGGAGTTGTGCACAAAGTCCAAGGAGATAGGGGAAGCGCTAGATGAATATTTTCATCAGTATTCACACTGGAAAAAGACAATGTTGCTGAAGAGAATAGAGTTACAGACGACAGATGGGATTGAGGTTCACAAGGTGGTGGGGTTAGCAATTCTGGAAAGTGTGAAAATAGATTAGTCCCCTGGGCTGGATAGGATTTATCCCAGGATTTTCTGGGACATTAGGGAGGAGATTGCAGAGCCTTTGGTTTTAATATTTATTTTGTTGTTGTCGACAGGATTCGTGCCAGAGACTGGAGACGAGGAAATGGTGTCCCTTGTTCAAGAAGGGGAGTAGAGACAACTCTGGGAATTACAGACCAGTGAGCCTTACTTCGGTCGTTGGTAAAGTGTTGGAAAAGATTATAAGAGATAGGATTTATAATCATCTAGAGAGGAACGATATTAAGGATAGTCAACATGGTTTTGTGAAGGTTAGGGCGAGCCTCTCACACTTTATTGAGTTCTTTGAAATGGTAACCAAACAGGTGGGTGAGGGTAAAGCGGTTGATGTGGTGGATATGGATTTCAGTCAGGCATTTGATAAGGTTTGGCATGGTAGGGTATTGCACAAAATACAAAGACAGGAGATTGAGGGTGATTTAACAGTTTGGATCAGAAATTAGCTTGCTGAAAGAAGACACGGGTGGTGGTTGATTGGAAATGTTCAACCTGGAGTTCAGCTGCTAGTGGGGTACTGCAAGGATCTATTTTGGAGCCACTGCTGTTTGTCATTTTTATAAATGACCTGGATGAGGGCGGAGAAGGATGGGTTAGTAAACTTGTGGATAACACAAAGATCTGTGGAGCTGTGGATAGTGCTGAAGGATGTTACAGGTTATAGAGGGACATAGGTAAGAAGCAGAGTTGGGCTGAGAGGTGGCAAATGGAGTTTAATGTGGAGAAGCCTAAGGTTTTTTTTTAGATTAGGTTACTTACAGTGTGGAAACAGGCCCTTCGGCCCAACACGTTCACACCGACCCGCCGAAGCGTATACTACCCAAACCCACACTCCTACATTTACCCCTTCACCTAACACTACGGGCAATTTAGCATGGCCAATTCACCTAACCTGCACATTTTTGGATTGTGGGAGGAAACTGGAGCACCCGGAGGAAACCCACGCAGACACGGGGAGAACGTGCAAACTCCACACAGAGTCGCCTGAGGTGGGAATTGAACCTGGGTCTCTGGCGCTGTGAGGCAGCAGTGCTAACCACTGTGCCACCGTGCCGCCCACGGTGATTCACTTTGGAAGGAGTAACAGGAATAAAGAGTACTGGGCTAATGGTAAGATTTTTGGTAATGTGGATGAGCAGAGAGATCTCTGTATCCAAATACATCAATCCCTGAAAGTTGCCACCTCGCTTGATAGGGTTGTTAAGGAGGCATATGGTGTGTTCGCTTTATTGGTAAAGGGATGAGTTTTGGAGCCACAAGGTCATGCTGTAGCTGTACAAAACTCTGGTGCGGCCACTTAGAGTATTGTGTACACTTCTGATCACTGCATTATAGGATGGATGTGGAAGCTTTGGAAAGGGCTCAGAGTAGATTTACTAGGATATTGCCTGGTATGGAGGCAAGATCTTATTAGGAACAGCTGAGGGACGTGAGGCTGTTTTCGCAAGAGAAAAGCTTGAGAGGTGACTTAATAACAACACATATGATGATCAGAGGGTTAGACAGGGTAGACAGTGAGAGCCTTTTTCCTCAGATGGTGATGGCTAGCATGAGGGGTCATCACTTTAAATTGAGGGGTGATAGATATAGGACCGATGTCAGATGTAGTTTCTTTACTCAGAGAGTAGTAGGGGCATGGAACGCACTGTCTGCAACAGTAGTGGAGTTAAGGGCATTTAAATGGTCATTAGATAGGCAGATGGACGAGAATGGAATAGTGTTGGTTAGGTGGGCTTCAGGCTGGTTCACAGGTCAGTACAACATCGAGGGCCGAAGGGCCTGTACTGTGCTGGAATGTTCTATGTCCCAACATATATGAAAGAACCGCAACTAATATGGTCAATCTAAAAGATGAAATACTTAACAAATGATCCATTTTTTTTTCCAATGTATCATTTCAGCGGCATCACACTGTAATCTTTTGCTATCAATTCCGTGTTGTATGGTCTTATACACCACAACCACCTGACAAAGGAGCAGCGCTCCGATAGCTAGTGCTTCTGAATAAATCTGTTGGACTATAACCTGGTGCTGTGAGATTTTTAACTTCATTGCATGCATTATTCAGCTTATTTTAGCGGAGATCAGCTCTATTAAAGATAGTGAATGTCAACATGGCAACATCATGTGCGAGCATCACATTCCTTTAACAGGTCCTGGAAATAGGTCAGTGCAGGGCAATTTCACTCCAGTGGGTATACTGAATGACAGACTAGGACAACCCAATTTCTCGCAGGATTGCCGGCAGTCTCTGGCTGTGTTGTGTTGAGATCCAGACTTGCGGCATGCCACATTGCTTTGGCACGATAAGTGCCGGGGTGCCAATGTGCACACTTGCCTCAAACAACACAATGTCCCCAAAGTGCTAAAGGCAACTTTGCCCAAAATAACAGTGTTCTGCATAAAATGAGAAACAGGGTTCAAAATACAAACCAGCTGGTTAACAGGAAGAACAAAAACAGTAGAGCAAATACAAAATGATTCAAAAGCAATGTCCTACATTGAAACTGCAATTTGCTGAATAGTTCAGCATTTTCTACCCACTAAAGTGTAGTGGTGAGGTTTACAACACAGTCATACTGCATGTGCAAAGTTGATTTCTGTTAAAACCACTCCAATTAGGCAGCCTCAAAATTCCCTTCTCCTGCTGGAGAATCTCAAAGAAATACTTGTCATCAATCATTCTAACGTGTTCACAATTAAAGCAAACATTTTGGGAGGGAAGGGAATCATTTTACAATGACATGCAGCACAACTGCAACAGCTTGGAGTGCACCAGTACTGATCTTCCAATGAAAGATCACTGACCTAAAACTTTAACTGGTTTTCCCCCACATACGCTGCCAGACCCGTTAGGTATTTCCAGCTGTTTTTATTGTCATTTCAGATTTCCAGTATCCACAATACTTTGCTTTTTCATTTACCTCTGTCCCTTCAAAGGAAACACCCCAGGTACTTCACCAATATATATAAAAAAGATGCTGAGCCAACATATGCTCAAAGGGGAGGCCGATTTGAACACAGCTTTGTTTTGCAACATCCAGCTGGGCAGATGAAGGCACAGCAGCCAGTGATGGGAGGAAGGGTATGAATATTTCACAAGAGGTCAGAGATAGGGCTCCAGAGGGTTTGGAGAGGAGATTTCAACACAAGGTCGGGACTTTTAAATGAGGGATAGCGTGTGACAGGGCTTGGTGAGGGATAGGACGTGGGCAGCAGCGTGACGGAGGATATACGGAAGAAGCCAACCTTTGCAGTTACCTTGAAGGTGAGAATGGTGAGGGACTGTCTACCGTCAGCAAATCCTCTGAGACAGAAACAAAAACTAGTGATGCTGTGGGTGCAGTCTTTGCAATGGAGACTATGTTGAAACTCAAACAGGGTGAAATTGCAAAAAATTCAATTCAGCTGTCAACATTAGCTGCAGAAGGGACACAGAGTTGGCCTGGAGGGAGCTTGTGACAGGCCTAATGACAGTTAACTTTGGTTTTCTAATGTTTAGCTTCAGGTTAGTGTGTTCTCACCCAAGGCTAGATGTTAGACAAGTGGAGTTGACCCAAATGCCAATGTCTGTCAAAAGACTTGAACGAGGGGAATGAAAGGAGTTTATATCCTGAACAGAACAACTAAAGCAAGAAGAAAAGTAATCGTGGGAGATCCTCTGAGAGACAGTGGTTAAGAGCTGGATCAAAGTGTGATTCGGTGAGAAGCACCACACTATTGTTGCGGAGGTTTAAGTGGGGCAGCTAGCAGGAAGACAGACGTCAAGAAGGATTGAGGTACGGTCACCCACGAGGTCAATTTTAGTAAAGATGTGGAGCAGCAACAGAAAAGGGGGGGGGGGAAAAAAAGAGGATTCATGATGCACTGGGATTAAGAGTAGGGAAAGCAAGGAGAAAGCTAGTGTTAGGGGAGTGAGGGGGAGGGGACAAACAGACAAGTTTTGAGAAAGTTTAAAAAAAGACACATGGCATTGCCACAGGTTTGAAAAGAAGCCTCTCTTGAGTTCCAAAAACAGTTAAAGCCCATGGATTGGGAACAACTTGTCCCAACCTGCAGCGCAATGATCTCAAATGGGTTAATGTTACAATATACTGCACAGCTTACTATCAATGATTTTATTCAGGATGCTTTCGTGATGTTGGAAAGGGAGCCATTCATCAATCAAGAGGGGAAGGGGAGAGATTGATAGACAGAGAGAGACAGAGACAGAGACAGAGAGAGAGAGAGAGAACACACGCAAGGCACAGAAAGAGAGAAGGAAGCGCAAGAGACAGTGAGCGAGAGAGGGAGAGAGAGGGTGAACGAGAGAGGGAGGGAGAGAGGGTGAGCAAGACGGTGAGCGAGACAGAGAGAATGTTAGCATGCAAGAGAGAAAGAGTGTGAGCACAAGAGAAAGAGTGAGTGCAAGAGAGAGAGAGAGAGAGAGAGAGGGGGGAGCGCGAGAGAGACAGCGAGTGCGAGAGAGAGCATACGAGCGCGAGAGAGAGTGAGAGAGCACGAGAAAGAGACAGAGCGAACGCGCGAGAGGGAATGAATGCGAGAGAGGGAGACAGTGAGCGCGCGTGCGAGAGAGAGAGAGAGAGAGACGCTGAGCGAGTAAGAGAGAGGGGGAGCGCGCGAGAGACAGCGAGAGGGGGAGCGCGAGGGGGTCGAGAGCGAGAGGGGAAGCGCGGGGGGGGAGCGCGCGGGGGGGGGGAGCGCGGGGGGGGGAGCGCGGGGGGGGGAGCGAGGGGGGGGGAGCGAGGGGGGGGGAGCGAGGGGGGGGGAGCGAGGGGGGGGGAGCGAGGGGGGGGGAGCGAGGGGGGGGGAGCGAGGGGGGGGGAGCGAGGGGGGGGGAGCGAGGGGGGGGGAGCGAGGGGGGGGGAGCGAGGGGGGGGGAGCGAGGGGGGGGGAGCGAGGGGGGGGGAGCGAGGGGGGGGAGCGAGGGGGGGGGCGCGAGGGCGAGCGCGAGGGGGGCGCGAGGGCGAGCGCGAGGGGGGCGCGAGGGCGAGCGCGAGGGGGGCGCGAGGGCGAGCGCGAGGGGGGCGCGAGGGCGAGCGCGAGGGGGGCGCGAGGGCGAGCGCGAGGGGGGCGCGAGGGCGAGCGCGAGGGGGGCGCGAGGGCGAGCGCGAGGGGGGCGCGAGGGCGAGCGCGAGGGGGGCGCGAGGGCGAGCGCGAGGGGGGCGCGAGGGCGAGCGCGAGGGGGGCGCGAGGGCGAGCGCGAGGGGGGCGCGAGGGCGAGCGCGAGGGGGGCGCGAGGGCGAGCGCGAGGGGGGCGCGAGGGCGAGCGCGAGGGGGGGCGCGAGGGCGAGCGCGAGGGGGGCGCGAGGGCGAGCGCGAGGGGGGCGCGAGGGCGAGCGCGAGGGGGGCGCGAGGGCGAGCGCGAGGGGGGCGCGAGGGCGAGCGCGAGGGGGGCGCGAGGGCGAGCGCGAGGGGGGCGCGAGGGCGAGCGCGAGGGGGGCGCGAGGGCGAGCGCGAGGGGGGCGCGAGGGCGAGCGCGAGGGGGGCGCGAGGGCGAGCGCGAGGGGGGCGCGAGGGCGAGCGCGAGGGCGAGCGCGAGGGGGGCGCGAGGGCGAGCGCGAGGGGGGCGCGAGGGCGAGCGCGAGGGGGGCGCGAGGGCGAGCGCGAGGGGGGCGCGAGGGCGAGCGCGAGGGGGGCGCGAGGGCGAGCGCGAGGGGGGCGCGAGGGCGAGCGCGAGGGGGGCGCGAGGGCGAGCGCGAGGGGGGCGCGAGGGCGAGCGCGAGGGGGGCGCGAGGGCGAGCGCGAGGGGGGCGCGAGGGGGGCGCGAGGGCGAGCGCGAGGGCGAGCGCGAGGGGGGCGCGAGGGCGGGCGCGAGGGCGAGCGCGAGGGCGAGCGGGGCGCGAGAGGGCGAGCGGGGGGCGAGAGGGCGAGCGCGAGGGGGGCGAGAGGGCGAGCGCGAGGGGGGCGAGAGGGCGAGCGCGAGGGGGGCGCGAGGGGGGCGCGAGGGCGAGCGCGAGGGCGAGCGCGAGGGGGGCGCGAGGGGGGCGCGAGGGCGAGCGCGAGGCGAGCGGGGCGCGAGAGGGCGAGCGGGGGGCGAGAGGGCGAGCGCGAGGGGGGCGCGAGGGCGAGCGCGAGGGGGGCGCGAGGGCGAGCGCGAGGGGGGCGCGAGGGGGGCGCGAGGGGGGCGCGAGGGCGAGCGCGAGGGCGAGCGGGGCGCGAGAGGGCGAGCGGGGGGCGAGAGGGCGAGCGCGAGGGGGGCGAGAGGGCGAGCGCGAGGGGGGCGAAGAGGGCGAGCGCGAGGGGGGCGAGAGGGCGAGCGCGAGGGGGGCGAGAGGGCGAGCGCGAGGGGGGCGAGAGGGCGAGCGCGAGGGGGGCGAGAGGGCGAGCGCGAGGGGGGCGAGAGGGCGAGCGCGAGGGGGGCGAGAGGGCGAGCGCGAGGGGGGCGAGAGGGCGAGCGCGAGGGGGGCGAGAGGGCGAGCGCGAGGGGGGCGAGAGGGCGAGCGCGAGGGGGGCGAGAGGCGTGCGCGAGCGCGGAGGGGGCGAGAGGGCGAGCGAGCGCGAGGGGGCGAGAGGGCGAGCGCGAGGGGGGCGAGAGGGCGAGCGCGAGGGGGGCGAGAGGGCGAGCGCGAGGGGGGCGAGAGGGCGAGCGCGAGGGGGCGAGAGGGCGAGCGCGAGGGGGGCGAGAGGGCGAGCGCGAGGGGGGCGAGAGGGCGAGCGCGAGGGGGGCGAGAGGGCGAGCGCGAGGGGGGCGAGAGGGCGAGCGCGAGGGGGGCGAGAGGGCGAGCGCGAGGGGGGGCGAGGAGGGCGAGCGCGAGGGGGGCGAGAGGGCGAGCGCGAGGGGGCGAGAGGGCGAGCGCGAGGGGGGCGAGAGGGCGAGCGCGAGGGGGGCGAGAGGGCGAGCGCGAGGGGGGCGAGAGGGCGAGCGCGAGGGGGGCGAGAGGGCGATGCGCGAGGGGGGCGAGAGGGCGAGCGCGAGGGGGGCGAGAGGGCGAGCGCGAGGGGGGCGAGAGGGCGAGCGCGAGGGGGCGAGAGGGCGAGCGCGAGGGGGGCGAGAGGGCGAGCGCGAGGGGGGCGAGAGGGCGAGCGCGAGGGGGGCGAGAGGGCGAGCGCGAGGGGGCGAGAGGGCGAGCGCGAGGGGGGCGAGAGGGCGAGCGCGAGGGGGGCGAGAGGGCGAGCGCGAGGGGGGCGCGAGGGCGAGCGCGAGGGGGGCGCGAGGGCGAGCGCGAGGGGGGCGCGAGGGCGAGCCGCGAGGGGGGCGCGAGGGCGAGCGCGAGGGGGGCGCGAGGGCGAGCGCGAGGGGGGCGCGAGGGCGAGCGCGAGGGGGGCGCGAGGGCGAGCGCGAGGGGGGCGCGAGGGGGGCGAGCGCGAGGGGGGCGCGAGGGCGAGCGCGAGGGGGGCGCGAGGCGACGAGCGCGAGGGGGGCGCGAGGGCGAGCGCGAGGGGGGCGCGAGGGCGAGCGCGAGGGGGGCGCGAGGGCGAGCGCGAGGGGGCGCGAGGGCGAGCGCGAGGGGGGCGCGAGGGCGAGCGCGAGGGGGGCGCGAGGGCGAGCGCGAGGGGGGCGCTAGGGCGAGCGCGAGGGGGGCGCGAGGGCGAGCGCGAAGGGGGGCGCGAGGGCGAGCGCGAGGGGGGCGCGAGGGCGAGCGCGAGGGGGGCGCGAGGGCGAGCGCGAGGGGGGCGCGAGGGGGGCGCGAGGGCGAGCGCGAGGGGGCGCGAGGGCGAGCGGGAGGGGGGCGCGAGGGCGAGCGGGAGGGGGGCGCGAGGGCGAGCGGGAGGGGGGCGCGAGGGCGAGCGCGAGGGGGGCGCGAGGGCGAGCGGGAGGGGGGCGCGAGGGCGAGCGGGAGGGGGGCGCGAGGGCGAGCGGGAGGGGGGCGCTGAGGGCGAGCGGGAGGGGGGCGCGAGGATAAGCGAGAGAGAGAGAGGAGAGAGGGTGAGCACGAGGGATAGAGGGTGAGCGTGAGGGAGAGAGGGTGAGCGCGAGGGAGAGATGGGGAGCGAGAAGAGAGAGAGAGAGAGAGAGAGAGAGAGAGAGAGAGAGAGAGAGAGAGAGAGAGAGAGAGAGAGAGAAGGGGTGAGTGCGAGAGACAGAGTGAGCGCGACAGAGAGAGAGAGAGAGAGGGTGAGAGCAAGAGAGAAGGGTGAGCACGAGAGGGAGAGAAAGGGTGAGGATGAGAGAGGGAGAGGATGAGCACAGGAGAGAGAGAGAGGGTGAGCGCAATATGGAGAGAGGGTGAGCACGAGAGAGAGCAAGAGCGAGAGGGTGAACGCGAGTGAGAGAGAGAGAGAGCGAGAGAGGGTGAGCGCGCGAGAGAGAGAGAGAGAGAGAGAGGGGAGCGTGAGAGAGGGGGAGCCCGAGAGAGAGCGAGAGGGCGAGCGCACGCGAGAGAGAGAGAGAGAGAGAGAGAGAGAGAGAGAGGGTGAGCGCGAGAGAGAGAGGGTGAGCGCGAGAGAGAGATGGTGAGCGCGAGAGAGAGATGGTGAGCGCGAGAGAGAGATGGTGAGCGCGAGAGAGAGATGGTGAGCGCGAGAGAGAGATGGTGAGCGCGAGAGAGAGATGGTGAGCGCGAGAGAGAGATGGTGAGCGCGAGAGAGAGATGGTGAGCGCGCGAGAGAGAGATGGTGAGCGCGAGAGAGAGATGGTGAGCGCGAGAGAGAGATGGTGAGCGCGAGAGAGAGATGGTGAGCGCGAGAGAGAGATGGTGAGCGCGAGAGAGAGAGGGAGAGCGCGAGAGAGAGAGGGAGAGCGCGAGAGAGAGAGGGAGAGCGCAGAGAGAGAGAGGGAGAGCGCGAGAGAGAGAGATTGACCAAGAGGATGAGCGCGAGAGAGAGAGAGTGAGTGCGAGAGTGAGAGGGAGAGTGCGAGAGGGTGAGTGAGAGAGAGAGAGCTTGTGCGCAAGAGAGAGAGGGAGAGCGCGAGAGAGAGAGATAGACCAAGAGGGTGAGCGCGAGAGAGAGAGAGAGAGAGAGAGAGAGAGAGAGAGAGAGAGAGAGAGAGAGGGAGTGCGAGAGTGAGAGGGACAGCACGACAGGGTGAGAGAGAGAGAGAGAGGGTGTGCGCGAGAGAGAGGCAGGGTGAAGGTGAGAGTTGGGAGAGAGAGGTTGAGACCGAGAGGGAGAGAGGTAAAAACAATGACTGCAGATGCTGAAGGGGAGAGAGGGTGAGCGCCAGAGAGAGAGAGTGAGGGAGAGAAAGGGCGAGCACGAGAGGGAGAGAGAGAGGTTGAGACCGAGAGGGTGAGCGCCAGAGAGAGGATGAGTGCGAGAGAGAGGGTGAGCGCCAGAGAGAGAGTCGTTAGTGCGAGCGAGCGAGCGAGCGAGCGAGCGAGCGAGCGAGGAGAGAGAGAGAGAGAGAGAGAGAGAGAGAGAGAGAGAGAGAGAGAGAGAGAGTGAGAGGGAGAGAAGGGCGAGCGCGAGGGGGAGAGAAAGGGCGAGCACGAGAGGGAGAGAGAGAGTGAGCACGAGAGGGTGAGTGTGAGAGAGAGAGATAGACCAAGAGGGTGAGCGCGAGAGAGAGAAAGTGAGTGCGAGAGAGAGAGGGTGAGCGCGAGAGGGGGAGCGTGAAAGAGATAGAGGGTGAGCGTGAGAGACAGAGGGGGGAGCGAGAGAGAGAGAGCACGAGAGTGAGAGGGAGTGAGCGCTGAGAGAGAGAGAGAGGGTGCGCACGAAAGAGAGGGGAGCGCGAGAGAGAGGGGGGGAGCACGAGAGAGAGAGGGAGGGTGAGCGCGAGAGGGAGAGAGAGAGTGAATGCGAGAGGGAGAGGGAGAGCGCGACAGGGTGAGTGAGAGAGAGAGAGAGAGGGTGTGCGCGAGAGAGAGGGAGGGTGAGGGCAAAAGGGAGAGAGAGAGGTTGAGACCGAGAGGGAGAGAGGATGAGTGCGAGAGAGAGGGTGAGCGCCAGAGAGAGAGAGTCGTGAGTGCGAGAGAGAGAGAGAGAGAGAGAGAGAGCGCGCGCGAGAGGGAGAGAGAGAGTGAGCACGAGAGGGAGAGAGAGAGAGAGAGCGCGAGAGGGTGAGTGTGAGAGAGAGAGGTAGACCAAGAGGGTGAGCTACGATGAGGGAGAGAGAGAGTGAGTGCGAGAGTGAGAGGGAGAGCGCGAAGAGGGTGAGTGAGAGAGAGAAAGGGTGAGCGCGAGAGAGAGAGGGTGAGCGCGAGAGAGAGAGGGTGAAAGGATAGAGGGTGAGCGTGGAGAGAGGGGGGAGCGAGAGATGGCGAGCATGAGAGTGAGAGGGGGTGAGCGTGTGTGTGAGAGAGAGAGAGAGAGAGAGAGAGAGAGAGGGTGCGCCGTGTGTGTGAGAGAGAGAGAGAGAGAGAGAGAGAGAGAGGGTGCGCACGAAAGAGAGGGCGAGTGCGAGAGAGGGGGGAGCGCGAGACAGAGAGAGGGGAGCGCGAGAGAGAGGGGGGGGGAGCACGAGAGAGAGAGATAGGGAAGTGCGAGAGAGAAAGAGGGCGAACGCGAGAGGGAGAGAGAGGGTGAGCGCGAGAGGGAGAGAGAGGGTGAGCGCGAGAGGGAGAGAGAGGGTGAGCGCGAGAGGGAGAGAGACGGTCAGCACGAGAGAGGGAGATGGTGAGCGCGAGAGAGGGAGAGGGAGAGGGCGAGCACGACGGTGTGTGCGAGAGACACTGAGCGCGAGCGAGTGAAAGGGTGAGCGCGATAGAAAGTGTTAGAGAGAGAGAGAGAGCGGGTGACAGCAAGAGAGAGAGAAGGGGTGAGGGTGAGAGGGAGAGAGGGCGAGGGCGAGAGAGAGGGGCGAGCATGAGAGAGGGAGCGAGAGAGGATAAGCGCGAGAGGTGGGGAGAGGTGGGGAGGGAGAGAGAGAGAGAGAGAGAGAGAGAGAGAGAGAGAGAGAGAGAGAAAGGAGTGAGCGCGAGGAGGGTGAGCAGCGAGTGAGAGCGCGAGTGAGAGCGCGAGTGAGAGCGCGAGTGAGAGCGCGAGTGAGAGCGCGAGTGAGCGCGCGAGTGAGCGCGCGAAGTGAGCGCGCAGAGTGAGCGCGCGAGTGCGAGAGAGAGAGAGTGAGTGCGAGAGAGAGAGAGGGTGAGTGCGAGAGAGAGAGAGGGTGAGTGCGAGAAAGAGAGAGGGTGAGTGCGAGAGAGAGAGGGCGAGAGAGAGGGGGAGCACAAGAGAGAGAGAAGGTGAGCGCGAGAGAGAGAGAGAGAGAAAGAGAGAGAGGGTGAGGGTGACAGATAGAGTGTGTGAGCACGAGAGAGAGACGGGGGTGAGCACGAGAGACAGAGTGTGAGCGAGAGTGAGAGAGAGACAGAAGAGGGTCAGAGAGTGAGAGAGAGGGCGAGTGCGAGAGAAGAGGGCGAGTGCGAGAGAAGAGGGCGACGTGAGCGAGAGGGTGAGCGAGAGGGTGAGCGAGAGGGAGAGGGAGAGGGAGAGGGAGAGGGAGAGGGAGAGGGAGAGGGAGAGGGAGAGGGAGAGGAGAGGGAGAGGGCGAGGGCGAGGGCGAGGGCGAGGGCGAGGGCTGAGGGCGAGGGCGAGGGCGGAGGCAGAGGGCGAGAGCGAGAGCGAGAGCGAGAGCGAGAGAGAGGAGGGTGAGCGCGAGAGAGAGAGTGAGAGCAGAGGGGGTGACCGTGAGAGAGAGAGGGTGATCACGAGAGAGAGAGGGTGATCACGAGAGAGAGAGAGAGAGAGAGAGAGAGAGAGAGAGAGAGGGCGCGAGAGAGGATGAGCGCGAGAGAGGGCGTGTGTCGAGAGAGAGGAGGGCGTGTGCGAGAGAGAGAGAGAGAGAGAGAGAGAGAGAGAGAGAGAGAGAGAGAGAGAGAGAGAGAGAGAGAGAGAGAGAGAGAGAGAGAAAGAGAAAGAGAGAGAGAGAGAGAGAGAGAGAATGAGCGTGAGAGGAGAGAGAGAGGGTGAGCGCAAGAGAGAGATAGACCAAGAGGGTGAGCGCGAGAGAGAGAGTGAGTGCGAGAGTGAGAGGGAGAGCGTGGAGAGGGTGAGTGAGAGAGAGAGAGAAGGTGTGCGCGAGAGAGAGAGGGTGAGCGCAAGAGAGGTGGGAGGGTGAGGCCGAGAGCGCGAGAGGGGAGAGAAAGGGCGAGCACGAGAGGGAGAGAGAGCGGCGAGCGTGAGAGGGAGAGAGAGAGAGTGAATGCAAGAGGGAGAGCGCGAGAGGGTGAGTGAGAGAGAGAGAGTGGTGAGTGCGAGAAAGAGAAAGAGAGAGAGGGTGAAGCGTGAGAGAGAGAGAGAGAGAGAGAGAGAGGGGAGAGAAATGAGCGAGCACGAGAGGGAGAGAAAGGGCGAGCACCGAGAGGGAAGAGAGAGAGCGCGAGAGGGGTGAGTGTGAGAGATGAGAGAGAGGGTGAACACGAGAGAGATAGACCCAAGAGGGTGAGCGCGAGA